>NW_024582441.1:1225150-1352627 GCF_018398535.1 Haplochromis burtoni
TATTCTATTCTATTCTATTCTATTCTATTCTATTATCATAAATGTTTGTGCAGTTGTTCTTTTTGTTTATATTTTGTTTATACATCCACACTATATACATTAAACTAAAACAAATCCTTGCAGTAATAAAGCTAATAACATATGGAAATCTTAAAAAACATAAACAAAAACATAATTAAATAACGTTTATGGCATTTTTAAAAACTCTGCTGATTATTCCTTAAGTAAAAGAAGGATAATTAAGCTTTGTGTTAAATTCAGTTTTAAAAAATCGCGAGTGGAGAGGATTGTGAGCCGTAATGGTTTTGCTTTGCTAATAAAATTTGGTTTTATTATATAATCACTTAACGTTTTATTTAAATGTATATTTATCTTACTTTACTATATTTTTCGTCTGATATTTTAGCTTTATTTTCTTATTTTTCGCAAATGCCCACCTTTTTTGATAAATTAAGTATATCTTCATTTAACAAACTCAGAAAGCAAACGAAAAAAAAAAAGTTGACATCATAAAGGGGAGGTGAAGAGAGGAGGCGTTGAGGGATCCTTTAAAAAGTTGAGGTTTGCGTCCACACAGCTCTCCGAACTGTGGCGAAAAGACGTTTCCGCCCACAAGAAAGATGGCGGCCCCCTTGCTGGAGCAATTGTCGGAGTCTTTAGGTTCCCCGGAACCAGCGATTCGACTCATTTTATCTATTTTAATCGGTGAGTTTCTACCCACGATTCACTTACAGGTTGTTGTCGCGGTCAGAGGTCATCACACCAACCTGTACGTTAGGTGTGAGCTGCTCATATGGTGGTGTAACTGTTAAATAGTTTCAGCTAACATAACGCTCACTCAGCTGTGACACTATCCAGTTATCTGTCGGGCTGCTGGTGTTGGTAGCGAAAACATTAGCTTTATATTTAAATCTCAGGCTGCCCCTCAAACAGTAGCTTTATTTCCAGGAAGCACACACCCTCAGAATAGTTTCCTGCACAGCCTCACCACAAACGGCTAACATGTGGCTTTCAGCTGAACTACATTCATTTTCTACCTGTTGGGACTGCCTAACGGGAAGCTAGGATTGTGCAGCAAAATGCATTCTTCTGCCCTTTTTTTGGAGCTATGTGTGGCCTGCTCGTTGTTGTATGGGATTGGGGTTTTGGGGGCACCGAGGTCGACAATAATAGCTGCAGTGTTGTTGGGAGGGAGAAGCACAGGCTGCCAAAATATGCCCCCTTACTCCCCTTTTTCCACACAAAGCTGTGCAGAGAGGAGACACACTCTGAGGAGGGAGCTGAACACTGGAACAAGTGCTGAATTTCATTTGACAAGTCTAGCTTTACATTTGTTGGTTTAGTGCTTTGGGATTAACACATAGCACTACTTTAGAGCTGTCAGAGGTGTGTGTGTGTGTGCGCGCGTTCACGTGTGGTTGTCCTTGTGAGGACCAGTTGCAAACCTTGGAATTGTAAGGACATTTTAGCTGGTCTTCTTTTTTCCAACCTTTTACCTGTTTTGGGTTCAAACTTAAGACTATGTTGCTGAAGCTGTGCAGGGGAACGTGTGGGTCCTCACCAAAATAAGCCCTATGTGGGTGTGTGAATGGTGTGGGGGAGGGTGCTCCACACTGTCCTTGCTGAACTTTGCTCCAACACATGGACACGTCTGTTTTCCCTCGCCTGACTCCAGCCCTGCTATAGACTGAAAGAAAGGGGCTATTCAGACGAGTCTTTGTTTGGAAACTTGTCACCTAACCTGTTGCACGATCCCCGGTCCTGAAGTTGCTTCATGTGCGTTGCATCGTAGTGTAGTTCACTAGTAACAGCTGCACACTACAACGAAAGTTGCCTCATCTGTTCCATTCTTGTGCATCCTTTTGTGTGTAGGTCAAGTAACTTATAATAAACTGCTGTGTAGGACATCACAAAAGTTAAAACTTTTCCTTAATGGGGCTTTTGGTTTCTACTTGAAGCATGTAGGATTTTGCATTCAGGGGATTCAACGGCTTTTCACCCGATTCTTCAGATTGCAAAAGTTTAAAAGGATAAAGCTGGCGCTATTACATACTTTTCTACAAATACCCCTGGAAAAAACAATGTGTTAATCTGTCTTTCAGTGCTTTCTGACTTCCTTACCCCATCTGTGGCACTCGGCCCAAAGTTCTTTTTGGTCCTCCTGGAGTCTTTGGATTAAACAGATCAGTGGTGTGCAGTTTAATTTTTAAACTCTTAAGCCACCAGACACTGGAAGCCAATGATTCTCTCACAGAGGTGTATAAAGTACAGCTTAGTATTAAACTGCTGCTGTTATCAGATGGTAGTAAACGTGTATGGCAGCAAGATGTTGCGTGTTCGGCTTAATAAAAGTATAACCAGAATGTAGGCTTGATATAAAAGAGCAACGTTGTCACTGCTACGTTAAATTCCTGAAGCTTTGAGCTGAGCTAGCCAGGTCCTAAAACATACCCTGTTTGTCCTCCATGTTTGCCTTTAATAAGCACCATAAACACAAAGTGAATGCCGTGTTGTAGGGCAGAACAGGAACAAGGTTTGCATGTTCTCCTTGTACGTGTGTGCTTTTTCCTCGGGGTACTCTGGTTTCTCATAGGTGATTCTAAATTGATCATGTTGACCATACGTGTGTTTCTGAGAATGTGTGGTTGTCTGTCTCTTTGTTAGCTTTGCGATGGGCAAGTGATTGGTTTCATGTGCATCTCACCTTTTTGGCCTTTAACACCTGGGATAGGTTCCAGCTCCCACAGCCCTAAATTAGCCTGAGCAAATAGATGGATACAAATGATGCTTTAAAAAGAATCTGAGGTTAATTTTACCCCAGAGTTCTACAGTCGGACCGCTTCTTGCAGCCAGCAGTCGCCCCTTGGTAGCCAATTTAAGGCACTTTTGCCTTGGCTTCACTCTTCAGACCAGGACCACACTGTTTACTGGAATTTTTTTTTTTTTTTTAAATTGCTTGAGATTACATTTTGCAATAGTTGCCACAGCACCACAGAAGGACCAGCCAAAACAAATAGATGACCTCGTTGCTAAACGAGGGGCTTCCTCTGTAGCTTAGACATGGTTCGATTATGAAAAGTCAGACACAGAGCAGAAAACCGTACTTGAGTTGCTGCAACTTCTGCAGAAAATTGGTCCCCACCACAGACACTGACACAACAAACCTCTTCTACCACCTTAACAAAAACTGTGTATCGAGTACAAATAAGAAGCAAGAAGAGCCGTCAGGTCGTCTGGTGACCTGTCCGGGATATTCCCTGTGACAGGTGGGATAGGTTCCACGACCCAGAATTAGACTAGTAATTAGTGAAATGAATATGTGGATATCCTGACTCGGTCTGAATAAGAACTTTGAGTTTATTTGTTTTTGTGGGTTTTATTTTCTGTTATTTTTTTTTTGCTATGAAAGTGGATGGATGGACTTGATCTTTGCGTCTCACAGATTACAGCTGACACAGATGGTTGTTTGCTGTTATTCATTATCCTTCAAATGCAGAGAAAAAGTTAACATGCAGAAATTTTTCAGTTTGTAGCCTTTTACATTTCAGATTTATATCATATAAATATCTTTACGTTTTTGTTGCCTCACCTCAAAATGGTTCACGCTATATAAAAGAATCGGTCTTTCGCCGTGGAGGTAATCTCTCTCCTTGAGATGCCTGACTTCTCACAACGTGGCACACAAACCCACCAGTGTTAGTTATGCGCTACCTCACGTCATGTGTTTAACCTAGAAGGTCGGTGCTAGCGCCAGGAGAGATTAAAAGTAGCCCACTCGGCTGATATGAAGAACCACACTCTAATTCCCATTAACATATTTTCCTGTTTCTCCTTGTGTGTTCTGCAGGGTATCCCTTTGCTGTGGTGTACCGGTCGTTCTTGTTCAACCAGACTCCCACAGTTATCCATTTATTCCACACGTTCTCTGGATTGGCTCTAGCAGCATTCAACTTTGGTGAGATGAAGTGGCATGTCTCCAAAGACCTGATTTATCTTTTATGATTTGCTCTCATGTATGTTTATCGTAAATGCATAAAAGGATCTATACATTTGCTGTTATTAACCAAAACGTGGTATCTGTGTCTCTTACATCTAACAGTCTGTTGATTGTGCTCTTTTTAGAGATTTGTTTTTAACCTGATTTTGAATTCTGTATTGTTAACATTCCTGTTAAATCGCTGACAGTGATCTTGTTCCTTTATTTTGGTTAAGCTTTTCTGTGTTTCTTTTTTGTGTAATCGTAACAAATAGCAGTCTGAGGATGAATCGAGCCAGAATTTCTAAGGTTAAGGCTCTCAACACGTTTTCAGGATGTTCAGAGTCAAGTTGTTTTATCTGTTAAGTCAATCATTGCTTTTTAAAATTTTTCCAACAAGAAAAAGGGCGAAATTATTCAGTTTTCTATCATCTAACACTAGAAAAAGTTTGGCACTGTGCCTGGGACGGGACTGGCGGGGGATAAAACAATGAGCAAATTATAAAAGTAGTTGCAGAGTAATCTGAATGTGAATTGAGTAGGAATATTATAACATTAAAAAATGTTTCTAATTTCGAAATTGAATGTTTGGAGTGATGCTACCCTTTTTAATTCATTTTACCGGTATTAGAGTTGTTACATTTACTTATGATTATTTTGATGGTATTATCATTTTCTCCATTACTTGCAAATCATAATTTGCAGCTGTCAGGTTTACTCTGAAATTGAACACATTTATTATTTCACACTGAGGAAAAAATCGGAGGTGTGGACATGTTGAAGTACGCCTTAAAATTGCAGCTGTCCAAATTTATGACTAAGAACGGAGACACTTTGATTTAAAAAAAAAAAAAGGAGAAGCTGGACTTGAACAGAAAGCACTTTTGCCTCATTTTCTTTTAAATGCAGTGCGGTTTGAATGCCTCTTTTAAAACCACACTGAAGCTTTTATGGATTAGTCATCAAGTTTTGTCAAGTCACAGGGAAGTAAAACGTCCCCCCCTTCAGCTATGACAGTAGATTGATTTCCTGTATGTAACCAGCTTTGTTACCCGTGTGTAGCATATGATGCAGCGAGCTGCCACTTATTATTAAAACATACCTGGCAGTTGTTTTCTTGCTCCAATCAGTAGCAATAAAAAGCTTCTCAGAGCCCAAGGTGATCCACCAATTATTGGACAAGTAAAAATGCCAAAGCATCTCAAATGCTCGACGCAGTTATTTGATGTTCTTCTTTGCCTTCATAAAATAGTAAACTGAGTTAACATTTTTTAATATTTCAATATTTTTGGGATAAAACAAAAAATATAAAAAAAATTTTAGGCTGTCACATAATATACTACTTTTTATTCTGCATTTCTTTCTTTTAGAAAGGGTTACATTTTCTTGTTTGTGTTTTTCAAAAATAAAAAATACAAAACTGAAAATAATCATTAGTTGCAGCCATTACATTATTATTAAAAGAAAACCAGCTCGTATTCAGTCTGATAACTAATAAACAACACGTTATTTCAGGCAAACAGAAAGCTCAGGACAAATGTCAAACACTCAGTGTACCTTTTGTAGACCAGTTTTTTTTGGCCCATCCACTTTAAAAAGCATAAAGTTTATACCTCAACTACCACAGTATTTATAAATCATTAATACTAAGAAATAATCCAGGCTGTAATTTCCTGTGGCAGCAGCAAGGTCTTCTGCACCCCCTCCTGTCCACCACAGTAGGCTGTTTGTACCCCCAGTGGGGCCTGCCCCTCAGTTTGAGGTCTGTTGCTGGTAGACCAAGAAACTGAGTGGCTTGTGCTTGCTGTTGGGAGAGTGGTCTGCTGGAGTAGTAAACAAACTGCCAACATTGATTTCTTTCTCTTTTCTTTATTTTGTTGTTGCTGCACTTGGATTTTACAGCAGGTCTGTTGCTTTACCTTTCTCCTCGAGTTCGTTTCAAGTCAGATGTTGTCATGTCATCGTCTTGTTGTCCTCTCTCTGTCTCTGCCAATTCTCAACTGTAGAAGAAGAACACTGTTGTCATGTCACACTTGACTACACTCTCCATTTCCCCCCACTCACCGTGCCTGTCTCTTTTTCTTTTTCCAGGCTCTCAGCTCTATCACTCCGTAGTATGCGTCCTTGTCCAATTTCTGATGCTGAGGCTCATGGGAAGGACGGTAACAGCCATCCTGTGCAGCTTTACCTTTCAAATGGTGAGGTTTTATTGGGTTTATCTCTCCACTGCTAGTTTTCTCGCAGGTACTAAATTGTGATTCAGGCTTACTTTGTAGCAGCAGCCCCCTCCTTTATCCACAGGACGCTTTTAATGCAGTTTGTTCCACAAGTTTAAAATCTGATTTCTTTATCTGGATTTTCTGGTCTACTCTTTGTCTTGTTGATGTCTAACTACTGTTTGTTCCATTTATTGAAGTAGGTCTGTAATCTTACAACACATTCACACGCTTCCTGTAAGGAAGTGGCACTTTTTACATGCTTTATGATGCCCATAGTCTGACAAACTACGAGTACGTTCATAAAAAGAAATGTGCCAACTCTATTTTCAAACTTTAAGCAGCTTCCTGTGAGTCCTTTCTTTCCTCAGGTTTTCTGTAAATCTAAAAAATAAAACAGCTGCTCACCCTATATCTGATACCTGAATGCCATCTTCCTACAGTTATACCTACTAGCGGGGTATTATTACACAGCCACAGAGGAGTATGACATCAAGTGGACTATGCCACACTGTGTCCTCACACTTAAACTTATCGGTGAGTTGATGTAGCTCAGTAATCGTTTTCCTTTTTTCCTGCTAATGTCATTACAACCTCCTGAAAGGCTGCACGCAGGGCCTTTACATGCTTTAAGCTGTTTTTAATCAAGTGCTCCTGACAGTAACGGTGCCTTTACCATAGTCTCATAGACAAATTTGTGTTTTTCTGATTGCAGGTTTGGCGTTTGATTACTATGATGGCGGGAAGGAACCAGTGAGTTATTGCTCTGTCTTGCTTTAGCTTAGAGGCTTTCTTAACATTTATCTTTGTTAGACCATGTAACAGTCATTTCTGTATTGGGTTTTTTGTGGGGGAGGGTTTAATCTCTGCATCAGCAGAGTCACGTCTCTAAGTTCGTTTTTTTGTGTTTTGTTTACACGAGCAGGGCTGTTTGCGTAAAAAGTTAATTATAGAAAATATTTAGAGTCATGTGAAAAAGACTTTTCATTGTATGCTGTGCAGTCCTGTGGAAAAAGTTCACCCCGTGATTCAGCAGCTTGTAGAACCACCTGTGGCAAAAATAATTTGAAATGATTGTTTTCTGTGTAACTTTATCAGACTCTCACATCGCTGTGGAGGAGCTTTTTGCTGCGCTCTCTTTTTGCAACATTATTATAGTTCATTGAGGTTTGCATGCATTTGTTTGTGCTTCTGTAAAGTCCCACCACAGCATTTCACCACCACCACCCTAGCACGCGGTTGAGGTCTGGACTTTGGGCCATTGCAACACCTTCATTTCATTTCATTTCATTTATTTGTTCATTTTCAGGCACAACAAATACCTATATTGAACATAAAATACGCAAAAAATACACCTTGATTCTTTTCTTTTTCAGTGTAGATTTGCTTTGCCTGGAAACATCGTCCTTGGGCTTCAGCCAAGCTTTAGCTGTCAGACACATGGCCTCACATTTGACTCTTTTAAAAAAAAAAAAAAAAAAAATCTGAAAAAAACACAACCACAAAGCGAGAAACTCTCTGGGGAAGCTGCTGAATGTTACTGAAGCCCATGTCTTCAAATACCAAGTGCCATTGACCATTCACCAATTTTGCTGTTTCTGATGTCATTTAAAAAAAAAAAAAAAAAAAATCTGAAAAACACAGACGAGTTCATGGCCGACTCAGGGACTTAAAAGTGCCCACGTCACGTGGCTGCAAAAAAGCCCAAATCGTTACACCTCCATTACTGTGTTTAGTAGTTGGCATGAGGCTGATGTTCTGCTTGTTTTACCTGTGCGTCTTGTGGTTTGTTCAGCTCTGACTTTGCAAGCCTAACCTGTGCCATCATGTTCTTTTTAGAGAGAAGAGGCTTTCTCCTGGCTTTCTCTTTCCAGATAAGCCATACTTGTTCAGTCTCTTCATAACCGTAGTGATACGACCTTTACGTTTAAGTTTCCCTGAGCATCTCGCAGTCTGACTTTGGGGTGAATTTAGTGAGCTGTCCACCTCTGAGAAGATTATGTTCACCAGAATACCAGCCTACCCAAAGTCTCACTTACTGATGGTCTGTTAAATAAAGTACATTTGATTATCACCACGTGGCAGCTACTTGCCCTCTTAATTCACTTACACGTAAGGGTGTACTTAGTTTTTTCACATGACTATTTTTTTTTTAATCAGTTAAATAATTATAGTAAAATAGGAAGTAATCAGAAATGCCTTTTGGTGCCTACAGGTTTCATACAGATGTGTAGCGAAGTAACCGAAGTAGACGGCAAACAATACGCCAGTGTTACAGTTTCCACGAGGGATATAGAGTTTATGATCAGAGGCGGAGCTGCATGCCTCTCCGTGCCATTTTTATGACACTACACTACAGTGCGCTCATGTGCTTTAGGCTTAATCCAGTGGGACTTGAGGCATAATGGGTACCAAGCGCCCAGTGTCCTCAGCAACATGAGGACTAATTGCAAAACAAACAATTGTTGCAATTGTAAGAAGTTGGTATATAGTAGTAGGACTGCCTCAGGCGCTGCAAAGCATTGGGCAGTTGGAAGCAGATATTCCTGTTACACTACTAAAACGACGTGAAACTAAAGGACTGAAAGCAGGTCTACCAGCAGCTCAAAGCGACATAATAAGAAATCTTTATAGTGGGGAGGATCTGCGCTGATCTTCTTCTCAGCCTTCTATGCTTTATGTCTCACTTAGCTCAGGCTCTCTGTTAGCTTTGTACTGTGGTAGGCACTGTAGTGCTATCGCTACAGTGGTTTTCTTCATGTTACTCCAGACCCATTAATGCATCTCCCCATTTCCCTGACTTCACCTAACAGTCCATTAATAATCACGTTACAACAATAGGTGTTACTGTTTCCTCATTCCTTCGCTTAGTTTGAATTCTCTCTTTTGCTGTTGGCACATCTGTGATGGCTGTTAATTACCCACACTGCTCTCTCTTTCTAATCTGAGGATTTTTGCTTTTAACTCAGTTTTTATCTCTTATCTGCATCGATGTCATTACTCAGTACTGCAGCTGAATGCTAAGGGTCATACTCAAGTACACTGTTTACAGCCGTCAGCTGAATGTCAGTTAATGAGTATTTAGTGAAGCCCTATTTGTCTTTTATTCAATTTAATGTCTGCTAACCTGCCTTTATTCTGAACCTTTTAATGTCCATTTTGTTTTTCCCTCTTGCTTACTTGCCACATCTTTAAATTCCAGTCCAAGCTGAGCGCAGAGCAGAAGGAGTCAGCTCTGCGGTCCGTGCCCTCGCTGCTCGAGGTGTGCGGCTTCTCCTACTTCTATGGCGGTTTCCTTGTGGGTCCCCAGTTTACACTGCGCAGCTACCAAAGACTTGTGGCGAGGGAGCTCACCGACTGCCCTGGAAAAGTTCCCAACAGGTTAAAGAAAAATGAACTGAACAATAATCCTTTATTAGATCTCTTTTAAAGGGGGGAAAGCAACTTCCCAGTATCAAAGCCCTTCAGTTAACATTATTAAAGTCTCTTTATCTCTCCTTATTTTTCTCAGTGTTGTACCAGCTATGAAGAGGTTTGCTCTTGGTTTCCTCTGCCTGGTGATATATGCGATATTTAGTCCTCATTATCCAGACAGCTACTATTTAACAGATGAGTATGAGGTGAGAACAGCAATGGCATTCCCAATAATCACGATATAAACAAAGAAAAGATTTCTTTTTTTTTTTTTTTTTTTTTTAATGTCTTAATTGCAAAACGATTTGCTTTCCACAGGCGCAGCCATTCTGGTATCGCTGTGTGTTCATTCTCCTGTGGGGCAAAATCATTTTGTATAAATATGTCAGCTGTTGGGTTATAGCGGTAAGTAGACTCTTGATCTTGAGCAAGTACCTCATTGCAAACAACTAAAAGCTAATAAAGCTTCAATAATGTGAAACTGCAGAAGGTGTCGGCAGTATCGCCAGTTTTGCATGCATTCATACATTTCTTTAAGGCACACCTCATTTAGCGTGAAGTCCCAGTTAATCAGGTTTGTGTGCTTCATGGTGTGATCTTACATGAGCCAGTAAAGTGCACGCTTTATGTGTTACAGGAAGGTGTATGCATATTAACTGGACTGGGATACAATGGAGTAGTGGATGGTAAGCACCAGTGGAACGCGTGCGCCAATATGAAGGTGTGGCTCTTTGAGACGACGCCACTCTTTGGAGGAACCATTTCTTCTTTCAACATCAACACAAACGCCTGGGCTGCCAGGTCAGTGTGCAGTCTGAAATCTGAGACGTTCTCTAGCTGGTATGCAAAGCCATGCTATAAAAGTTAAATATTTGCTTGGATGATAATGGGAAGAGGGAGGAATAACAGCCCAATCCAATATGCATACTTGCCAGTCTGTCAGTAAATGAATAAATAAATTACCAAAGCCTCTGCCTTTCTGCAGTTTAACAATAAAAGAATCCTCACACAGGTGGGTGAAGGCATGCTGGGAGGATTTTAAAACTTTGCAATTAAAGACAATTATTGACAGTTTTGGTGCTGAAGATTCATGCGTGAAATTCTTTGAAAGCGTGTCAGTTTTACGACATCCGCCGCAGTGCGCAAAGCAATTTACTGAACATACAGTTTATTTCATGCTCTGTTTTAACAACATTAACCAACCCACGCTTACTTTCTCTTTCTACTCCACGACACTCCTTCAGATGTAGAGTGGCAGTAGAAACGGGCTCAAATGGAAATTAAAGTGGCTGGGATGTAGAAATGCAACCTATAAAGTCAATTAGGACTTAAGGGGGTATTATATTGGAACTAGTTGATGGAGCGTTTTCAGGCATTTGGTAGATGTATCACAGGCTTGACATTTGCTGGGCTCATTGTGTAACCTATAAAGGAAGTCGTATTTTTAGCCTAAAATGCACCACTTCTGAGTTACTCCTGGCGCACACATGAGAAGTTTTAATAATGAAAGGCTTCAGATGCACTGGTTAATGTGAGGCTGTGTTATGCTGATCTTTTTGAGGGGTGTGCAATTAAATTCATGAAAGATGCAAGAAGTCACAAACCTTAGGGAAACGAAGGCGAAAGGTTCAGCGTTCTCATACGCGTATAAAATATTTATACAGAAGGGTCGTCTGAACATATGTTAAGTGTTCAGATTCAGAAGTGCCACACTGCTAGGCAGAGAATGTCAGGCTTTAGGTTTTAATTAAGAACAAATAACGGGCGACCGTGGCTCAGGGGGTTGGGAAGCGCATATGTAACCGGAAGGTCGCCGGTTCGATCCCTGGGCTCTCTGTCCTGGTCGTTGTGTCCTTGACACTTCACCTGTTGCCTACTGGTGTTGGCCAGAAGGGCCGATGGCGCAATATGGCAGCCTCGCTTCTGTCAGTCTGCCCCAGGGCAGCCACTGTGACATCACCTTTTGGTTTGTGGTTCACAAGTTCAAGTCTTAAAGATAACAATTTGCCCTTTGCTATCTTTAATGTTCTGCTGCCAGAGGTGACTGTATCTGGATCACATGGTGGATTCCTGCCTTAGCCAACAGTAGCAGGTTTAGCTAGTAAACTTTATGAGTGTCTGACACAGACTAATAGTAAGCTAGTAAAATGCTGTAATTTCAGTGACTTAACTGAAAGACAGACTTCTTGGAAAGTGTTGCGTTTCTGGGGGGGGGGGTTGTGTGTGTTTTTTAAGAACACACAGGAAAGCCTGTTACACCTGCTTGTGTCAGGACTTGTGCTTGTGTAACTACTCTTTTAAGACTGTTTCACCCTCTGTACGGGTGTCACAAAGGAAGAAGTAGCAAAAGAATTGACTGTTTGTTGTCACCGAACCTTCATGTGTTTGGATTTTTGTTCATTAAGGAAGTGTTGAGTTTTCAGCTTTGGTATCATTTTTGTCACTCCCAGTTGTGACCATTGTTCCTTCAGTTAACATCATTGTTGCTAACCTAGTTAGCTTTAGTAAAATTTCAAAGACTTTTTAGATACTTCTTAGTTCGGCAGGCTGAAGGACCAGCATATGCCATGGCAAGATGTCCGTTGTCGGTCGGTCAGTCTGTCAGTCAGCCGTTTGTCCACAGTTACTGCTCCTCTACAGCACTGGTCAGAATTTAAACACTTAACTTTTGGAAACTGGGACTGTTGTCGAGGTCTTCACCAATAAACCAAACTCTCCTATAAGCTTATTTGTGTGGCCCTCCACAACAGTCCCAGTTTCTCGTGTGGCCCCTTGGGGAAATTAATTTTCCAACCCTGATTTAAGTCTTCACCCATATTGTGGTCAAGGTTGCATTTACAATAAACTGAACTGTGAATGATTGTGAACTGGATGGGCTGCTGCATCACTGATGTTCTGATTTCTTGTTTCTCTGTGCATCTACAGTCTATAGACATTACTGGCTGTCATGCAAGTTCTTGCTTATTTCACTGAGTGGCACATCACTGCCAACCTCCCAACCATCATTTTTACCACTTCTAGCTTTCTCTGAGTGACCTTTGGAAATGTCAGTCTATTCAAAATCACAGCATGGCCCTTATTTTAACATTAGATAGGGTCCTTAGTATAAAATCAGACACCTGTGTCCCTCCAGCTAGCCAAAGCTTTGAATATTCAGTTACTATTGGATCCAAACAGTATTGTGTCCTGGTATTCACAATCACTCAGTTCGTGTTTGTGCGATTGACAGTGGGGAGGATGGATGCTGTTAATTATCTGATTATTATCAGCTTTTACACAGCACCACCTCATGTACCCCCTGGTCTGGTCCTGTTCCATTCAGCTAACACTGCAGCTTCTCACCTGTATGCAGTATAGAAGAAGAAACTCTGGTTTGAGGTTTGATTTTTAAGTTGTTATAATGTTCCAGTTTGTGTCACAGTTAGTCCTTTTAGTACAGGACATAAAGTTGTTGGGTTTTAATATAACTCAGTTGCTATGCAACCACAAATTCAAGGTGAATGAGTGCTCGCCAGCGTGACAGCTGATGCATTAAGCATGTTTGGCAGCCTGGATTTCTGGTTAAAGAGATAATCTATAACTCTAACTTCTTTATGAAAGACTAAATGAAAGACGTGCACAGTTAAAGGTTTATTTAACCTGATAATGTCACACTGACTAAATCTAAAAATCTCAGAAGGATCAAACTAAGCTCCATCAGTTTCTTTTCACACTTCTTATTCCAGGTGCCTGGGTGGTGGAGCCCATCTCAGCTGTGATAGGTGGGGATACACCCCGGACACTATTATAAGAAATGGGTTGTCCCCTAAAGAGGTCAATCAAAGAAAACACCACTAAAAATGATGTTTTGTTATTAAAACAGGAACTTGAATTTTAAAGAAAAAAGGGAGAGCTCAACCAGCAGTCATTATTAGGTACACCTCTACTCTACTACCATGGTGTCATCCCCTTTTAGAGTTTGGTATAGATTCAAGAGGGTGCTGGAAACATTTCTCAGAGATTTTTGGTCCATTTTGACATGTTAGCATCATAGTTGCTGCAGAACCGGTACCACTCTGTGGCCCAGAGTTTGGGAACTGCCATCATAGAGGATTTTTGTGGTAAAATCCCAGTAGATCAGCAGGTGGTTTTATCCACCTGTATAGATCTATTTTAACCAGCACACCCTCAGACTCCTCTTTCGTCTAACGGGGAATGACTGGAGCAGCAGATATGTAACTCAAAGACAGAAAAAAGTAATTAAGAGAGAGAGAGAGTGTGTGTGTGTGTCTGTCATCTTTTGAAAATAAAGTGCTGTGTCATAAAATGAGTCGAAATGAATTAACTAAAGTGAGCGAAGTAGTTGGTAATGTGGTAGAAACCATGAACCTGTGTGTCCAATTTGTGGAAAGTGGATGAATATTCACAAATTGTTGTTTAATTTGTGGTTGTGGATACAGCCAGCTCATTTTATTATTATTTGTTTCCTCTTTCTTCCTCTTTACAAAGACATGTGTTCAAGCGTTTGAAGTTCCTGGGCAATAAGACTTTATCTCATGTGGCCACGCTCTTCTTTTTATCGATTTGGCACGGCCTTCACTCCGGGTACATCCTGTGCTTCTCCATGGAGTTCTTCATCATCACCGTGGAGCGACAGGTCAGTTACCCAGTCCCAGCTCTGCACCCTGTAACTCGAGCTGCACGTTTTACTCAGAAAGTAGTGATTGTGCTCTGTATAAACTAAGAGTGTTGCATTTAATGTCTATTGATTACAACTGTGGCATTAGCTCTGTTATAAACGGAGTGGTGATGCTCTTATTGAATCTACAATAGTCTGCTACTATTGATTAAATGCACATTACTAATGAGAATAATTGTGACTTAAGGTTATAGATTCATTCTTCTATCTTGATGTAACCTGTGTGTGTTTGTGTGACAGGCCCAGGCACTAGTAAGGGACAGTCCTGTGCTGACAAAGCTGGCCAACAGTGCACTCTACCCACTCATCTATGTAGTCCAGCAGTTTATCCACTGGCTCTTCATGGGGTATCCTCTAGTGGCATTCTCCATCTTCAGTTATGACAAATGGCTCAAGGTAAATCCAGAAGTCACAGTTCTCTTGGTTCCTTCTTTCACTTCTCTTTGAAAGGAACCCCTGACCATTCACTTAGGGCAGCATTTCATGCATTTTAGCCGCACGCTGAACAGGAAGTTTCAACTATAACATGTTATTTTTCAAGTCAATTCTCTTTAAA
This sequence comes from Haplochromis burtoni, assembly GCF_018398535.1. NCBI lineage: Eukaryota > Metazoa > Chordata > Actinopteri > Cichliformes > Cichlidae > Haplochromis > Haplochromis burtoni. The sequence goes on from NW_024582441.1 coordinate 1,239,991, forward strand.
TACAATTTGGAATTTAACTGTGCTGAATAGGTGAAAATTCCCTGTAAAGGTGTAGATGTGAACCCAACCCTACCTTCGGTCTTTCAATCCTACTTCAGTGGATTTGTGGTGCCACATTTGTGTCCGTGGATCAGTGATTCTCAAACTCTTTTTATCGAGCCCTCAGTTAAGATAAGAATATTCTCCATTCACACCCACAGATATTTGTGACAGAACCACAGTTTTATGAATCCTATCAATAAAAAATAATAGCATATGAGTATAATGATCATAATAGCACGAGTGAACTTTTGTTTCCTTTCCCTTAGGCACAAAAAATCATTTATTCAAATTAGTTCCACTCATTATTTTTCATATTTGTCCACACCCCACCTGCAGCGATTCTGCGTCCCACCTGTGGTGGCTGTGCTACGGGTGTTTGTATTTGGCTATGCAAAGTCAAGCTATCAAATATAGATGTGCTCACATGCTGTCCTCAAAAAAATAACAAACAAAAAATCCTCGATGGTAGAATGCTGATTTAGAGAGCATAGTTGTCCACAAAGGAAAGGGAGTGGCAAAAATGATCAAAGATCAGAAAAGCAGGATGAGCAGCTGCAGGGAGCGGTGTTCATTATCTGAAACACTGTTTCACTTCACTGTGTTTGTGCTGTTGTGGGTCCCTTAGCTTAGCTCCTGATCAGAGGACAGTAGTCTCAACAGACAGTCCATGTGTGTTTGACACTGCCCCCTGGTGACGGTACACAGCTACAACATTTAGATGAGGGTATTCAAAGTTCTGTGTAGGACTAAAGTTCAACCACATCAGTCCCTTAAAGCATGCCGTGTATGAACATGTGCAATATTATCTTAATATTAAATGCTTAATACACACTTTGAGCCACAAAGGCTGCTATTTTTTAGTGTGCAGTGATCTTTGGATTTATGATAGTCTAGTTGCTGTGTTTACAAAGTTGCTGTTTGTGACAAACCGCTGTGCTGCCCCGATGGCGGAAAACCTGACCACGTCTGTGTCTGTTTAATTTTTCTGCAGCGTTTCAGCAGCAGCCAATAACAAAACCTTAAGTACTGCACTGAAAGCTCTTTTGTGAACTCGACCCCGGGAAGGTCATTTGTGAGGAACACAAACACAATTTTTGTTTGTGCTATTTCGCATCTTTTGTTGTGCAACATACAAAGCACCTCAGACTAGAGGAGAACCGGAGGCGGTGAAGTTTAAACTCGAAGGCTTATCGGGTGCTAAAAAACTGCAGCTATTCATGATGCAACGATTGGCACTTTTTCGGTGTGTTGTCACATTGTGTTACAGCAAAAAGTTTCAAGTTACTATTCTTGCCAGACAACCGTGTGTGGTGGTGGTGGGTGTTTGTTGTGTGTTGTTTTTTGTTTTGTTTTGTTTTTTTCTCCCCCCCCCCAAGAGGCCTCCATGTCAGAACTCCCGCTGCGTCGATGAAAAGAAAAGCCACTGAAAAGACTGATGGGATTGAATTTTCGTCTTTCTTTTCTGTACTGCCTTAAAGGAGATTTATAAGGAACAGTCAGCAACAAAGCACAAAAAAAGCATTTATTTAGGAAATGGAGTGGCTAAGTGGGTTACACAGATGGTCTGAGAGCTGGAAAGCAGCCAGGCAGGTTTCAGCAGAGAGAAACTGAGAGTTGCACGTGCAGGTTGTGATTTGACTGTTCCGTCTTCTTTCTCTTTCCCCCCCTCAGGTGTATTCTTCTGTTTATTTCTGTGGTCACCTATTCTTCCTAGTAGCATATTTAATAATGCCATACCTCCGTAAGGCGCTGGTGCCTAAAAACGAGGGGAGAGAGAAGAAGCAGGAATAAGACTTGATACTAAAACTTGGCGTGGTAAGCAAACTTGAGCAGCTTTGCTAAGCAAATAAAGACATTTCAGTCGTGCGTGGATTGGTTTTTAACATGTCTGTTTCCTTCAGGTCCATCCATCGTTGAGACTGAATACTCACTTAAGGGAACTGCGACTTCCAAGGAGCAGAACGGAAAATATTTTAAGGCCTTTTAGTAATATATGTCCATGTTTGAAAAGGAAAAAATAAATAAATTTCTATATATTTTTGTGTTTCAGGCGGGGAGGGTGTTTTTATAAACATTTGGAGAGATGTTTACAGGAAATTACCATTGTGCCACAGGGGTTTAATTGTGAGCCAGTCAGGAGCAATTTCCTGTTTTTTGTCTTTTCTTTTTAAAATTTCACCACGTGGGACTCGTTTGCTGTCGACACAGAACTGCACACGCTCACAAGTAATGGGTTCAGAGTCTGTTTTTGGCTCTTTTTTTTTTTTTTTTTTTTTTAATTATAAATGCGTTCTTTATTTCACGTCCACATTGAGCAGGAAGTGTGAGCACACATGTGGCACTTTCTGATGTTGTGCTACGACATGTATAAGAAGATGGATGGTAATCATCATCATCATCATCAGGGCTTCTTTTTCCTAAATGGCTGCCAGTGGTTATACAAGCACTCTAAATCACACACTGTACACTAACACCCAACTCTAAATGGCCTTGTATTAATGAATGTTTTTACAGTACATTTGTTCTGGATTTAATTTGATTTGTTATTGGGGGCGGGGGTAAAAAATTGAATTTTATAAAGTTAACATGTTTTCTGAAAATGAACTTTTTTGTAGCTTTGGATAAGATTTAATGAAACGATTTGCATTGTTCTCCAGCCTTTCCTCAGTGATGGTTTTCTTCTCGCCACATCTCCTCTTCTCCCTCTGTTCTGTTTACGCCAATCTGTCTTTCTGTCTGCCTCGATTCAAGCCCCTCGACTCTGAAAATGCACAGTTGTGAAAGTGAACAGCCCTACAGTCACTACAGTTAATTGTTTTGCTTCTTTTGGTGTTCTGATTTTATATGAAAAGGGGGAGAAACAGGGGTTTTTTTTTTTTGGTTTTTTTTAAGAGGGGGGTGCAATTTTCTTTTTTTGAACTGGAAGCAAACTAATAAAATGGTGTTTTTTTTGGGGGGGGGACAGTCCTGGCTACTAAGCCTCCTTTATTCTAAGGGGTGGGGGGGCTGTTATGTCTGATCCATGCATTGCTGGAGAAAGGCCTCTGCCTCTGAGGCCGGTGCACACACACACGCACACCCATGGAGAGGACGAACCTCGCTGTAACGACAGCCCAGATTTTTGGTAATATTTATACATGACACAGTGATTATTAATTGATGTGAACTGCTATTCCAAGAGACTTCTTCTTCATGCCTTACTCCTAAAAGATGTAGAAAGGAACAAAAAAAATGTATGTGGCAAAGGAGATGGGGAGGGTAATTATTATTATTTTTTTGTAATGTTAAATAAAATGCTGCTTTCAACCTCTGGCTGTAGTTCATATGTTTGTGCTTTCATGTGCCTTACAGGGGCAAAAGGGGGGTGACATGACGTCATTTTGCAGTGTGGACATGGGAGGTTTGTGTGGCAAAACTAATGATCCGAAAATAAATCTTAACAGAAAAAAAAAAAAAACCTATGGGGCAGCTCGTGTGTTACTCATCTAACCATGATGCTACTGCTGGAGTTTATTTTTATTTGTTGGAGGGGGGGGGGATAAACGTGATGAGATGGATTGCTGTGTTGAGGTCTGAGTCACTCTCAATGTGCGTTCAACAGCAAAAAACAGCCAGAGCAGCAGTCTGGTACGGAGCTGGTGGGGGCCGGAGAGAGAGAGATGGAGAGGGAGAAGGACGCAGTGTGGGCGGGTTAAGAAACGCCGAGAGGGAGGGGACGTCAGCGTAATATTCCTACCGTCTTTTTTTTGGTCCCGTTCCTCCTCCGTAGAGCCGAAAAAAGAAAAAAAAAAACAAGGGCATCCATCGGTGTCTTCATCCTCCTCGCATCTCATCACACAGCCTGGGAGATAAACCCTCCTGTCCGGGTCTTGGGTTGTTGAGAACATCCGCCTGTGTGCGTCTCCACCTGGAGGACTGGGTCGTTTGCAGCCTGCGGGGGGATTGCCGTGCTGTGCCGAGCGGCAGGGGCGTGAGAGGCGGATGCTGCGAGCGTAGAGGCAGGGTACCAACCAGGAGCATCACCGCACTCAGCACGGTAATGTCAGACCTGCAAGTTTCTGCTCAAGCAGACCTTCATTTCTGCGACATTCAGCCTGCTCGGGTTCCCGATGCGATGTCTGAACACGGCTATCGGCAGCCATGTACCCGGAGCTGTGTAGTAATGTGTGTCAGTGCAGGCAGGCTGTGATATAAATCGGCTGCAAATTGTCGCATAGTCGCATGTTTCTGCTCCTGAATGTGTGTGTTTGTGTGTCTAGCCTTGAACAACCTGTGACCAGTTGGACTCTTCTGTGATATATTTCCGCCTCCTTCTTTTTTTTTTTTTTGGTTTAATCTGTGCTGTCCTGTAGCTTTTCGAGGACTGCAGCAGTGAAGGTGAAAACATAATAGAGGTTTCTTATATCAGGTTAGGTTAGGGGGGGGAAATGCAGCTGCAGCCACATCTGAAGAATGAGTCCTTGAGGGGTTTTCAGCTCCAACAATCCACAATGAAAACCTGGGAAAACACCCACACTGCCACACACACACATGCCACCTTTTCTCCTGACACACACTCCTGAGCAGGTATGCATGTGATCCACAGGCTATCCTGGGCTCTCGAGCTGAAACCACGCCACTCTCGTGATGGTGAACAGCTTCTCGATCGTTCATGTTCCTCCTTGTGTAGCCTCTTTTTTTTTTGCTGTGTAGGTCTTACATACGTGACTCTTGCACAGTGATGTTTTTGCGCACACACAGGCAGCACCAGCTGATAGGCCTGATCTGTCTCTCTGTCTTGTTACTGTTCCTGTCTCCTCTCACTGCTGATCAGTTGTTGATGCATGTACTGTATTCCCCCCCCTCTCTCCTCACCCCCACCCTGTTGCCCCTCTCCCCCCTCCTTTTTTTTCCTTTGCTCCCTCAGATGGACAGAATGAATTTTCTCTCCTTCCTCCTCCTTTGCTTGACTTCGGTTGCCATTGGCAACAAAGGTCAGTTCCTCATCCTTTTGACTGTTAATTGTGAAGTATTGAGATGATGGTTTTGAGGCAGGACCGTGGCTGTTTTGGCCCGAACTGTTCCTTTATTTACAGCTTCGACGCCTCGCTCGTTCAGCAGCACGTCTGAGCCCTCATACATGTTCATGACCCGGTGTGTCTGTGTCGCCTGTGGTGTGACTCTGAGAAAATTATAAATCTGTTCCCCCGCCTATAGCAGATTTATCATTCTGGAGAAGCATGACTCTGCTTCAGCATCATTGTTCCTGTGATTATCGTGTTGAAGGAAAGGCGGATGAAACGGGCGGCGTGGAGGGAGAATGTCAGAGGAGAAGAAGGTAGAGGAGCGGAGACGCAGGGGAGATGAGGAGATTGAAGGAGATGGAGTGTCAGAGAGATGGGGAGGTGGGGTGGGAGGGGGGTGTTAGGAGAGAAAGAGGAGAAGGAGCTGTGACAGGAGAGGACGTGCCGAAAAGATCCATGCTGATAAGTGGGGGGTGTAGAGAGGTGGTACGTGAGATCAGGTGACACGAGGGAAAAGAGAAGAGGAAAAGTGTGAGATACTGGGCTATTTCTGTGTGTGGGTGAGGAGGGGTGGGTAAATGTTGTGGAGCGATAGAGTGACAGAGAGGGGAGGAGTGCCAGGGGACACAGAGAAGGAAGAGAGATGGAGTGAGCTGCCTCTCAATCTGTAATCCGGGATGTAATCCACAGGCCTGATGCTCAGATTAATGCTATAGCAGGGCAGGGCAGGGCAGGGGAGGGAGGGGGGATCAGCAGAGGGGACAGAGGGCAGGAGATAAATGACCAAAAAAGAGACACACACCAGAGGACCATGGAAACAGAGGAGGAGGAGAGGATGAATGTCTTTGATTAGGGCTGGGTATTAAACCTCAGTATGTGTTTGGTGCCAGCTAAAATTGGTTTGAACCAGTTGGTGTTACAAACTGTCTGGCACGCTCACATTTGTGCTCCTTACTTCTTTTTTGCTCAGTAATTTTTCTTTTATGTCATATTAAATAATGAAAGCATGCATATATAATTTGGACATTTGTGAAAATGTAAAAATAAAAAAAAATAAAAAAAACCTTCTATTAAAGTATATGTAGCTATCGCTGCAATTAATAATACTTTCATTGTCACACAATCTGCCTAATTTCTTGATTAATTTCTTGATATGTGGATTAATTATTAACCACTTAACTGCAAAAACACTCAAGACAAAGCAGCATAATGTCACACCCGAAGATGAAGGGGTTTGACAGAAACGGGCATATCTTTTTAAAAATAGTCTGTTTTTAGTCACGTCTTTGCATGCAGTTTCATTAAAGCACAACAAAACCTCATAAGCAAATTCAGTTTTAACAGAAAGCCCATTATAGCTGGTGAGTCCGAGCTCATTTTCAGATACAGCGACGGAGCGTGACAGGCTTAAATGAAAAATACATTACGGCGTGCTTTTTTAAAAAAGTGTAATAGCAAGTAAAATGGAAATACCTCCTCCAATGTTCTTAAGCTAGTTCGACAATAAAAAGCGTCTTGTGTTGTGAAGAATCAGAAAACTTTCACACGACACCCCGGCGCCGTCTCTGAAGGGAGAGCGGTGCGATCAGATTCAGAACCAGGAGCATTTTTCCTCTGTTCCCTCTCCTCTCTCAGACGAGACAGCAAAATTAGTTCTAGTCAGACTTTATGGAGAAAACTCACTGTGAAGACAACAAAGTGATTGCCAACAAAAGTCTGCCTGTGTCTGATTTCAGACTCTGTGTTAAGAGATTGAGGACAACAGAGGGAGGGCACTCCGGCTTTTGTTTTTGCTCTTTGCTGGAGTGTAAAATCATCATCCTTCTGGCTCATTAACTCGCCCTTTGATCACTCAGCACAGAACATTCAGCACCAGGATGAATAATTAATTTGCAATTAAAGGTTAAATTCAGAGTAAACCTGAGGCATTTGATTCTGACTCTGGTTTTTTTTTTTTTGTGAGGCGCCTGTGGCAGGTCAGTTTAGGTGATTGATATGAGAAGTATATTTCTGTGTGTGTGTGATAGGGAGAAATCTGACTGGCTTTAATTACACTGTCAGACAGGAAGGTGTGCAGAGTGGTGCTTGACATGAACAAGGGCAGGTGGTCCATGATGGAGAAGAAAAAAGGGGGTTGGGGATTGTGAGATTGTGAACGTGCTCAGACTGTCTCACATCCATCGTGTATTTTTCCCACTCGTGCACACTCTCACCATGTCCTCACCCATAATGAAGAGTTAAAAATAGATGCATTGGTTCCTTCTAATTGCTCCATTTAACCCAAAGCCTCCTCTCTGTGCCGTTTAGCCAATAAGCACAAGCCATGGATCGAGACAGAGTACCAGGGGATTGTCATGGAGAACGACAACACCGTGCTGCTCAATCCCCCTCTCTTTGCCCTCGACAAAGATGCTCCACTTCACTACGCTGGTAACACCAACTGCAATAAGAAGCATGGAAGAGCATTAAGTTGATGCGAACATTTTTGATGTGAAGCCTGCGGTAAAATAGGTCAAATCATCTGCTCGAGTAGCCGGACCGAAATCATCTCACTGGGTCAAATTGGAAATGATGTGACTTTAATTTTATGAACAGATTGATGCTGCAGCTCTGAGGCCAGTTTGAGGTTTATTTATGTCAGTTTACGTACTTGAACTTTTACTAGTAAACACGAGTGCTCATTTTTCACTTCGAGATGTCAGACTGCTGCCATTTCCAGCCATATTTCCCAACAGACGGTCCCTATATTAAAAGCAATGCATTCAGTCACAGAGTCCACTATTTTTAGACCATCATAGTGTAATTCAACCCTTCGTTGCAGGAGCAGTCAGCGGCACTCTGCAGCCTGATGAAATGAGGTTATCGTGTTTGCACTTGCAGACCTGGAAATAACTATGTTCAGTCAAATTATAAAAGATCAACTTAAATTACTCAGGGGCTCCCTGAAATTTATTGGACCCGTGTCAAGAATGAAGAGGAAATTAGCTGTTTGCGCATGAACCTTCGACTTATGTCAGCCAGGGAAGATCCGCTTCATTTTGAGTCGCAGCTGCAATCTGTTTCATTCTATTCTGATCATGACTCCCAGCGTGAGATAAAGTGCCACTTAAAGCAATATCTAGATAGTTATCGGCACATTTCTGGTGTAAGGATGGATGATGTGACCTACAATCTGCTGAATATTACAATAAATTGTCACAGTTGGTTCAATAATGTAGCACTGTGGGACATTTCCCTTCCCACTGTGGATCACGTGTGATCTGTTTGTCCTAATTTATGCAGTATAACTTATTTAAACTTGACAGTGGGTTGATTAAATTGAATTTTTGCTGCTGAAAACATTAAAATAACTGTTTGATTGAAGGAGATGTGCACAGTTTTTAGCAGAGATTCAAAGCTGGGAAGATACATTTGAACGGTGAAGCTTTTTTTCAGAGAACAGAGATGCCACGATCGCCTTCATTTTTAGTCTAGACCGGACCAGGGGATTTGCAGCAGAGCTGTGCTGCAGGATCTCAGGTGTACTGTGGAGGAATATAGTTCACAAACACTTAGAAACGTATGATGGAGTCACAGCGTGGAGTGCTTTAAAGATAACGAGTAAAGCTTAACCAATCAATGCTCATCAATCAAAGCTAAGCCAATGCAAAGCCGCTCTGTTTAGTTATGTAACCTCGCATTAGTGTAGAGTTCCCAATTCAGACAATGCTTTTTTCTTTTTAATAAAGAATTTAATAAATAAATCATTGATTCTACTATCTGTCACCGCCCCCCTTTCCCTCACCCAGGTGAAATTTGTGGCTTCCGGGTCCATAATGGCCCCTCGGGATCCGGTTCGGTCCAGTTTGAAGCTGTGGTCCTAGACCGCTCCACCGGTGAGGGTCTGGTTCGGTCCAAGGAGCCGCTGGACTGTGAGAGCCAGCGGGAGCACAGCTTCACCATCCAGGCCTACGACTGCGGAGAGGGACCTGATGGAGTCAACAGCAAGAAATCCCACAAGTTAGACCCCCACCCCCCCTAATTTAGACAGATTTTTAATCCTTTCAGCAATAATCAAAGTCAGTGTTTGAGGCTCTTCTAGCTATGCATTGTAAAAACTGTGCATCCAGTACTGCTTTCTGTTGTTCCAGTAATCTCCCTACTTGTGTTTGTCTTCCCGCTCCTGCTTCCCTCAGGGCCACCGTGCACGTTCGCGTGAACGACGTCAACGAGTTCTCCCCCGTGTTTGTTGAGCGCCGCTACGAGGCCTCTGTCCCAGAAGGGCGTCTGTTTGACCGAATCGTACGCGTGGAGGCTCTGGATGCCGACTGCTCCCCGCAGTACAGCCAGATTTGCTTCTATGACATCATCACTCCCAATGTGCCCTTTGCTATTGACAACGATGGTGAGATGAATCTCATTTTGCAAATTAGAGCCTCATAGACTAATCCATATTTCCCCTTTGATTCCAAGAAAAATACAATATGCCTGCCAGTCACCATATTATTTCCTTATTTTCTCTCTTTCTTGGGTGACCGTGGTTTCAAATAGAATAACAAAATTCAATATTCGGATCAGTATTCAGCTGCTAAACTCCGGATGTCCTCAATACATGAAGAACATACACACCAGACGCTGCTGCATAGCGACAGAGTGAAAAGATTTGCAGGCACTTATGATTCTTCTCCTCTCAGGTAGAAACCGAAAGATGTTAAAATAGACTTTGTGTGGGCGGACGATTGTTCTGTCTCTGCATCAACATCGCAACAGCTGTTCGGCTTAAAGGGGGCTTATTGTGCAAAATCCACCTATTTATTTAATTGTATTTTTGAGTATATTTGGGTTTGTATAACCCCAAAACTGTGAAGAAAGACCGCTTGCTTGCTTCTTTTCTTTCTGCAGAGATCAGGAACTGAGCCTCAAAATTTACTGCCCTGTTTGATGTCAAAAAGAGATAAGCACAGTCCTCAGCAGTCAAAAGACCTTTCCCCTTAAATTATGAATAAGCGCAACTATTATTCCCTCGCTCAAGCAACTTTTCCTAACTCCAACATGTAATGTACTCCAGACACCTGAGGACTCAGTGTCTCAGTGGATTACATATGTTTTGATGACAAAATCCTCAGAGGTGATCCCATACAAGAGCGATTCAGTAATTACAGGTACTCTTTCTGTCAACTATTTTTGCCTAATTATCGAGTTGTTTCCACAACATCCATTCATTAGCGTAAGTGCTAATGATTTGGGAAATATTTAAATGGAAATAAACATTGAGATCATTATTTTATGCGATAGATTTAAAAAACAACTGAGTTTGAATGTTCTCAAATCTGTCACCTGGGAGTTTGGAGGTTTTCTGTTAAACTGATTTGAAAATGTGAAGTTTGAGTTTTATAGTGGATTTCCTGTGCATGATACCATCAGGGATACATATGTTTTCAACATAAATCCACATTACACTGAATTTACAGCTATTCAACAGATGTAAGATTGTAAGATTTTCCTCCCTAGAAATGTACCCCAACATTTTTATTGTCGTTCAGCCAGCATTTAAAAGATTTATGACACAAAAAGCACACATTACACAGCTGACAAAGTAACACATTTAACAGGACGCATTAGGAGAAAGAGAGAAACCCTTATTTCAGATAGAAGACATTTTATTTTCCTTTCTGTGTTTCTATAAATATGAATCCCTTATCTAACGCTGCTACTCAGCAGAACATAACTTCATCTCCCTGAAACATAAAACACTTTGTTTAATAGTTTATGCAACACTGCAGTGTGACCACAATGATTTAAAGGAGCAGTTTGCAGTTTTCCAACCTTACTGAACCTTTCAAACCACTGAATTATATCAAGTATCATGAAATCATTGCTTTGTTGATCTGAGTATTGCTGAAAATGATACTGAGTCCAGTTTATTTACTTGGTGTACCATATCCTGTACTCAGACAATAACAGTGTTCAGATCAGTTATATTAATCTGTTCTAAAAGTAATGTTTACTATATAATTGCACTTTTTTTATATTTCACATGTAATTTCTGTATAATTGCATCACTAATAAAAAGAACTCATATTTAATGATTTTATAAAAATCAGAAACACTCAGTAAAAGTAAGCTATGATGGTGGGCCCAAATCCTGATACGATCTCAAATGGAAAACGTTGGCCATTTCTTTCATTTTAGGCCCCTGTGCTAAGTGCTAAGTGCTAACATGTCATCTCAGGAGCTGTTTAAATAAACTTTCTCTGCATTTTTGTTAAAATAACATCTTAAGCAAATACACAATACAAGCAATTAACCGTCTCTATACAGATGACAATACTGTAGAGGAGAAGAAGCATTTAAATTCCCTCCGCCATCATTTGTTTGGCTGTTGTGCCACTTTGGGGCAAACTGCTGCTGTATGATGAGGGTTTGTCAGTGAGTTTTAAAATACCTTTCTCATGTTTTAATTATTGTCCTAAAAATATGATGAAACTAATAAACAGACGTGCATCCTAATGTTAATTTGAATAGTAAAACTTGATAGTTAGTAAACCAGACAGCACCAAAAACAAGCAAATTGTGGCACAGCGGGCACATGTTCTGTAAAATAAATAATAAAACCCATGGACCTTTTGGATTAATTAAAAAGAAATTTGCTGCCGTACAAAACTGATCATCGCTTAAACTGAATATTTAATAATTTGATCAATTCGACCTGTGGATATTTGATGTTGCGCTAATTATCCATAAACTCAAATAAATCACTGCTAGAACATGAGGCTGTTTTCAAACTGCAGATTAAAATGAGACCTGGTTTTGACCAGAATTCACTTCAAAAACATGGAGGGTACCAGTGCTTATTGGTCTCTGTCATAGACATTAAATTGGTGTTAAATTGGAGTTTTGCTTTTCGAACTATGACATGAAACTGATGCCTAAATATGGCTGAACAAAAACAAGTTTTTGTCTTCTTGAACTGGGTGTAAAACTGATTTGGTTTAGTGAAGCTTAAAGGCTCCAAGGATGTCATGTGACCACCTCCTGCACGTTTTTAAGTAAATAAAGCTGGAAACAATAACAATTTCAACCCTGTCATATGTGCTCTGAGAGCCTGAAAGTTAAAAAGTATATAACTTTTCAAATTTCAGGTGACGTTATTAAATAAACTAAAACTCTTATACAAAAAAGAAAGAGCTGATTTTTAGGGAGTTGGGTTGGAGGCACTGATTTGTTTTCCTTGGTAGGCGGAGCAGTAAATATGGCTGATGTTACCTTTAGCTTTGATTCATAAGAACGCAGAGCACAAACCATACTCACTAACTGGAGGTTTGAATCCTGACAAAGTGCCTTTCTGTAGCTGGAAATTATAGTTATATTAGTATTATTTGACTACCCTGTGAATGTTATTTCTATGTTAACAAGCTGCTGTGTTGTTGCTGGTGTAGGCATTTTGAGTAACAGAGTCCCAAAGCTTTCTCATTCTCGGTGTTGATGCCCCATGTATTATTGCCAGCGTTATGAACTTTGGTCTCCACAGAGCAAGGCTCGTGTTTTTGGTTTGACATCTTATTAAAAATATATTTTTTATCTTGTTGGTAGACCGTCCCGCTGCACAGAAGCATTTACACATTTATCACTTTTTGCCAGCAGACAGAATCGACGAGGAGGCACCTTCACGCAAAACAAACCTAAGAGAGCCATTAGATGTTTTTCCTCCTCAGGCGTGGGACCTAATTATGCTCCATCGCTATGTCCAAGCTGTAATGCGGAGGGATGACGTGAGAAGGCGTGCAAACTTTAGCACAGATTTGGCCAAAATGCGAGAGCTGGGTTTGGGTTGTTGTGCTTCATTGCCATCGGTCACATCTGTTTGTTTCTTCTGTGCTCACATATAGTGTGTTTTAATACAGATTAATTCACATTAAGCTGATCTCATCCACATACTTTTCCTGTTTCTGCTGTTAGTTTGTGAAAAGACTGTGAAAAGTGACACAAATGTGGCCTATTAAGACTACATTGTTAACAAGCCATATGTTGCCACTCTGCACTGCTAAAATCTTGATTTTATAACCATGAGGTCCTGCGATAAAATCACTATACACATAAATTTAAAAAAATAAGATGAAAACAACAGCTGTCTTGTGATTTTGGTCACATTTACATGTAAAATGATCTCACAAAGAGCACGTTCTCCTTCACATCTATATCTTCTGCCCTGCGGTCGAATGCGTGTTGTGTGCTGTCTCTCGTCTCTGTTTGATTTAAAGCTCCAAACAATCTGTTTAGAACAACAATGAAAACCTTGAAAATGAATGAATATTGGAGCTTTAGGCTGAATCCTTTGACTGGTTGGTTTGGGATCAACTGCAGCTGTTTAACAGAGTGTCACAGCAACTGAGAAGGACCCTGTTTTGGTATGACTGTGCAGAAATGTCCCAGACTTGGAGGGCTTTGCCGAGGATGAGCGGTTCCTTTCTTTAGGGGTCAGACTGATACAACAGCACAGCAACCTTTTGTTCCAGCTTTGCTCAAACGCTGTGGGCTGTTTATTGTCTATTTTCTGTTTCAATTTGTCTATTCTGCTCCTGTTTCTACCTCTGTCTCTTTCATCCCTCTGTTTTTCCCTCTCACCATGTCACACCATCTTCTTTCCTTAGCATTGTTTGTCAGCTGGCATGCTGAGTGCTGTCAGCCTATCACGGATACTCGCTGTTTATTCATCTTTATCTCTAAAAACAGGAAAACCCTTCAGTTTTTTATCCTGTTGTGTGCAATCTGTCCTCGCTTTCATATCACCGAGCATGACGCGTTTAACAGGGCAGTGGCTCTGCTGTTGGGAATGTGCCGGTTTTATCAATGGGTCTTTATTTGACCCGAGCTTCAGTTATGCAACAACCTTGTGGTTGGGTGACTAATGTTCTATTTTTTTCCCCAGTTTATTTTTTGTTTCATTATTTTTCTGTGTCTCCTAGGGAACATTAAGAACACAGAGCCGTTGGATTCAAAGCGGCAGCGCGTTCACACCTTCTGGGTGACAGCCTTCGACTGTGGAAAGAACCGCGCTCAGGCTGACGCTCAGGTTGTTGTCACGGTCAAGCCGTCCTGCAAACCCGGCTGGATCGGTAATTTTTCACACGCACTTCTCTTTTTCTGATCCCAGAACAAGGCCGATGAGACTTTACACATACGTGCGCTTTAGTTGTTTAATATTTTCCTTTTTTTGTGGTGATGGGGGGGATGAAACTTTCACTTTGATTTAGAAAGTGTGTGGGCTGCCACTTGGATGAATCACCTTTGCATGTTTAGATCAAAAGAACTGTGTTTTAAAGAGGCGGTGTTGAATCTTAGTAATATCAAGGGAAGGTAACTGCATAGTTAAACTGTGACAGTATATTTTTAGATCACACATACGACTACAGCAATGTTACGTGCTTTTTCAGACAGTAGATTTCCTGTTTAAAAGGGGAAGTCCACAGAGGAGGTTCATGGATGTAGTGAAGGAGGACGTTAGGGATAGATGGGCTGTATAAATTTAACACACTTTCCCCTTTTTAGCATGCTGGAGTCAGTCGGCTTTGACATTTTTTAAAGATAAGGGTAGTTAACTCCAAAGCAGTTTTCAGACATGAACTCTGGGAAAAACTGGAGAATCAAGTTGGGATATTGTCTGAGGTTGCCTTCTCTCACATGTATCACACAGCAGGGGAATGTTTGCGTCATATTTATTCTCACTATCGTGGTTTAGCCGAGACATGACGCCCACTCCCTCGCTGGGAAATCACTCCACGAATTACCCGTGGTAATTCTCACATGGCCGCAATCAGACACCAGGCATACCTTGTGCTAGGGGAAGTCGATGGTTCGAGACATTTAATGTCTGAGTCGTCTGCGTTTGATGTTAAAGGAGTGTAGAAAAGGTCAGAAGGGCTCAGATGTTAAAGGTGAAGCGGGTATTGATACTTTTTTTTCAGGATGGACCAAGCGTGTAGAGTACACCCCTGGGTCAGGCAGCATCCCTCTGTTCCCCAGTCTGCATTTGGAGACCTGTGAAGAGACCGTGTGGAACATCCAGGCCACCGTAGAGCTCCAGACAGGCCACATCGGGAAAGGCTGTGACAGAGACAGCTACTCCGACAGATCTGTGCGACGTCTGTGTGGTGGGTTCAGGCTTATGACTGAAAACATGTTAACCTTTTGACATCAGATCCGTTATTTCTATCACCTCACTTTTTTGTATCAGGTGCTGTCAGGGGCGAAGTCGACCTGCTCCCACCTCCATCTCCTGCCGCTAACTGGACTTCAGTGCTGCCCACTCTCCCGTCTTCCGACTCATCTCTGATCTTCTCCTTCAACGGCTCCAACCACGTCGCTGTCGTGCCCGATTCGGTTGTGTCCGCACTATCCGGCGACCACTTCACCCTCCAGCTGTGGATGCGCAGAGGTGGTGCCAACATTCAGCCTGCGACCACGCAAACCAGAGGAAATCGCAAGGAGGAGGAGACTATTGTCTGCAGCACCGTCAGGAATGGTAAGCGCTGTCCCTCGCACATTAATTTAGCCTTTGGGACTGCGAGTGATGTTGTGGTTATAAATGGTTTTGCTTCTTCACTTTTCTATCCACTCCTCAGTCATCTAAACCCTTAGAGGGCACCATTTTATCACGTGAGCTTCGGGGAAAATCATGCCCTGAAAAAAAACTGTTTAAAGCTACTATCAAGGTGCTCTTGAGAGAGGCACTTAACCTCCAGCTGCTCTGCTTGTGCAGCCAAGCGGAAAACAGAAGAAGAGTAAAATACTGTAATTGTGCCAGGAACAATATTATGGGTAATGTGAATATTTTCAGCTGTGTGACTTTGTATGGGTGCAGTTTTCAGCAAGCTTTCCTTTTTGATAAAATTCACAGGTGAGAAAAACATGGTGGAGTTTCAGATTGAATGTAAACTCACGTCGTGCCTCTGCACCAGCAGCAGAAGCTGGCTGGCCCTTTTTCTTTTCACCTCGTCCGCCTGTCCGTGTGTCCCATTCTCGTGAGCGTGATGTCTTAGCGGTGTTTGAGGGAATTTGGCACAAAGATTCACTTTGACTCAAAGATGAAATTATACATTTTTTTGTCTGTTCTTAAACAAGTTCAATAAATGTGTTTGTGTTTTACTCAAGAATTAATATGCTAATTATTCCATACAGTTAGAGCCATAATAGGTTGGACAAAGACTCTATGTACATATATGACAAATAAAGTGAAGACTTTCAGCTTAAATTCAAGGGGTTTAACAAAAGTATTACATTAACTCTTTACAGCCATGTTTACACACAGTGCCCTGTTTTCAGAGGCTCTAAAATCATTGGATAATTGACCGATGAGCTTTTTCACGGCTAGGTGAGGCCTGTTCGCCTGTTATTTCATAATAAATGAAGCAGACATAATATCTGAAGTTGATTCAAAGCATTTACCTTGTATTTTATGGCTTTTTACTGTATTTTTTTTAAATATGAGACCCAAAGGCATATCAGTACGAGGGAGGGAGGCATCACTGGGCTGAAAAGCCAAAATAAATCAGAGAGATTAAATAAGCCGTAGGAGTGTTTAAATCGACAATTTGACACGTTATGAAACACCACAGAAGCCAATGAAAGTGGATGATGACAGTATTTTTTTTTTTCATGGTTAAGAAGAACAACCAAGCCATGAAAACTCTCAAAGAGGTATCTGTGTCAGTGTCAAGGTCCACAACCAAGAGAAACCTTCATTAATGTAAATACAAGCTGCAAACCACTGGTAAAAGAACGCGAAGGCCAGGTGAGACTTTCCCAGAAAACATGTAAAAGAGCCTGAAAAGAAAATTTGGCCAGATTACACCAAGATGAACTTGTAGTAGAATGACGGTAAAACAGAAGCATCATCTGTTAAACATGGTGGAGGCGATGTTACGGCCTGGGCGTCCATGGCAGCTAGTGGAATCGTGCAGCTAGTGTTTATTGATGATGTGGCCACAGATAGAAGTAGCAGGATGAATTATCAAGTGTACACGTTTAGATTCAGACTGCAAAACTAATCAGACAGCACTTCACAGTGCAAATGGATAATGAGTCAAAGCAAATAAAGAGTTTCTCAAAGCAAAGAAATGTTATGTTCATCAATGACCAATTTATTGAAGTATATCAATGAGTTGATATTTGTCACCAGAGTATGTTTTTGATTTGCTGATGTCACCTAATACTGTGCAGGAGGCAGGTTTTGGACCCAGTATGAAGGACTCGAGAGGCAAACGTGAACTCTAAATGCTTTTCAGAATCACAAAATGGGATATCACAAAGGATGTGACAAAGGACCAGGAGGAAGACACGGACAATTTAAACACAAGGCATTTAGGTGAGGGGTAAACAGGTGGGAGACACCACAGGACCAAATCAGGGATAACGAGACACGGGAAGTAAAGCTAGACACAGGGCACAGGAGACCAAGGACTAACAAAATAAAACGGGAAAATACTACACACTAAATCGCAGAGGAAAACTCGACAAAGCACAGGGAACACAGACGAGGCCGATAAAACAAGACAGGACAGAAAACAACAAACTTTAAATCAGAACAGAAACCAAGAACAAAGGGATAAACACTGAGGAATTATAACTAACTCTACACAAAGGGATACAAGACAAAACACAGAGGCTGGATTAGACCAGACACAGAAACATAAGGGAGGCAAGAAAACAAACTGAAACCAAGAACAGAATTAAATGCGAAACCTAAACCTGGGAACATAAATACGGAGAAACAAATCAGGAAATGATCTAAAAAAAAAGACACAAAACTCAAAAGTTTGATTCTTAGACCCAGAGACTGTAACAACTGAAGGCAAAAGGCAGAAAGACCCACAAACAGCAACAACCAAATCTGGCCGAACATCTCAAGGGAGGAAATGCAGCATTTGGTGATGTCCATGGGTTCTAGACTGCAAAGGATTTTCATCCAACAACACTTAATGCAAATTCTTGCAAAATCCCTTTAATTAAAGCTGGAAGTCTGCACTTTAATCACATCTTCATTGATTTATAATCCACTGTGCAGAGGGAAAACTACAGAAACTGGGTATTTGACCAACAAATGATTGCCCCAACTGTAAATCTTCTGTGCTACCATGTTGAGGATGTGCATACAGATTCCATGTATTAGAATACAGCTTATTTGCCACCACATCCATATTATGAAGCACCGTCTACTGTCAGAATCACTGGCCGCTCCACTGGCTGGTGAATCCACACCACAGCAAACCAGTAATTCCTCCCATTTCTTCTTTATTCTCCCAAAGAAACGCTGGATGATTTTAAGAAGTTCTGACAGGCCTGCGCCAATTATCTTCTGTTTTTCTGCTCTCCTGCTCCACAGATGACTCCTTCTCCCATTACTCCCTCTCCGTCCACGGCTGCCGCCTCTCCCTCTTCTACTGGCCCGACGTCTCAGCTGCTCGCCCCGTCAAGTTCTTGTGGAAACTGGAGCAGGTAACTGAAGGGAAGTGCAACGCTCAGCTTCGATGCTGTCGGTTGCACAGTTTCTTCTGTTTCTCAAGCTCGAAATTAAGCTGAAATTGAAGAAAATTCAGTCGTTACTTTTTATGTCTGTGCCATGTCAAACATCAGAACCGTCCCTCGTTGGAAATTTAGCTATTTTACAGATGAGGATATATGCAGAGCGAGTGAAATGACAACCCTATTGTTTATTTAGATAAAAGGCTTTTTCTTTCATCTCCCGGGCTTTCTCTAACGAGATCATTTAAATGTTTCATGCATGAAGAGGATCTGTGCGTCATCCGTATTTACAAAATCAATTTCTGTTCGGACTATTTTGTGCAGTCCGTTCCCAGTAAAAAGGAAATGGAACAAAATGGAACTCATTTTCTGTTCTGATCACACCGCATCTTCAGCACCGTGGTGAAACGCGCAGTCTCAGCCGAGCACATGAAGATGTTTGTGTCGCTGCACAAACCTTTTATGTATCACAACATACTTCTCGGCTCTAAATCTATATCTTTCATCATAAAGCTACCTGTGAGGTTAAAAGTCCAGCATGCATCAGAATACATGAATACAAGTAGCGAGGTCTTTCGGCACACCTGTATACCTGGATGCATGCGAGGCTGTGGTTTGGTGTACGTGGTGGAGGGTGATCGGGGTTTGTTTTGACGGAAGCCACCAGTCTCAGACAGATTGAAGTCACATGGATTAAAGGATGCTGAGCTGATACAGAGAAGATTTGTTAAATCCCCCTGTCTGGACCTCAATATCTTATTACCCTGTCTTTCTTTCCTACTCCCTCTGCCTTTGTAATTCCCCTGTCATTTGTGTGCTGTATTCCTTCAGGTTTCACATCACTGATAAAGAAAGTTTATCACAGCAAATGTCTGCAGGAATTCACCCGTGGTGGAAAGTATATTTATAAATATATATAAATACTCAAGTAGTAGAATCATTTGGATTATAATTTTGACTTGCAGCTTACAAAAGGAAATGTCTTGTCAGGGGAACTTGTCACTTGATTGGACTTTCAGAAGTTCCAAAAGCAAATTTCACCTCAAAACTTTGATTTGAATTTTAACAAGTATTCAATAAGTGGCAAAAACAGCCACAAAGGCAAAGAAAATTTCATTTATCTCATTTCCTACGTGGCAACCTTCAAGGCTTAAAAATATAGGAAAACCAACCCAAACCCCCCCAGAAGAAACTGCACGAAACACGAGTCACACCACACACACATGTTAGCATGCCCAACTTCACCTTACAGCTTTACCTTCATAGCATGTACACGGGTGAATTTCTTTATAACTTTTGTACTAAATCATGACTTAAAATGAGGGTTGAGGTTGCTGCAGCTGTAGCTGGTAGCAGCTAAGCTACAACAATAATAGGAGACATTTTCGTCTTCAGAGTGTGGTTTCACATACATTTTAATGCTAATACCTGAGCCAAGCTGTTTGATGAGAGGAGAAGTCATGCAAACTCTGCAGGGTTGTAGGGCTTCACAGTATTTTTCCATGGCTGTAGTGGTACTTTTATTTAAATATAGAGTCTGAGTAATCATTCCACCCAGATAATGCACTCATGCTGACTCCATGTTATCTCCCTCTAACAGGTGTGTGACAGCGAGTGGCATCATCTTTCACTCAGCGTCCAGTTCCCATCAGTGACCCTTTACGTGGATGGAGTGACCTTTGACCCCGCCCTCATCCACGACAACGGAGCCATCCCGAACCCCGCCCCGCGTCAGCGCATGTTCATCGGTGCCTGCTGGGGTGAGACTAACATGCTGCGCGTTTCATCTCAGCTCAAAGAAAAGCTTTGCTTCCTGTCTGAAAGCTGCGAGCAGCAGTTTGAATCCTCGTTTCCGTTTCTCCATCCCTGAAATGTCGTTTAAACCCAACATCAGCAGAGATAGCAGGATGCAATTTCTGGCAAGTTACGAGTCCTCGTGAGGCATCTCGAGACAGGCCTCTGAGACGTTTCACACCGCGCCGTTTCTCCCCTTCATTTCACTCAGTTATAATTCACTTGATGCATCTTGTCTTTGAGGGCTAATAATATAACTGACTTATCAATTATTCAGGGCAGCAGAACAACACGAAGGCCAGACAGCCATCAGCCACTTACACCCGAGCCGCTGGTTAAAATGGGAAGCTCTGGCTGCCAATTAGCAGTGAAAAACACACACACAGTCACTCCGTTTCCTGCGTGGCAGCAGCTGCTGCCGGATAATGAGGAGATGCTGCAATTTTTGAAGATTGTCAACAGTTTTCTTGCTGCCTGTGTTTTTTATTCTCCCTGTCAATCTTTGGTACCCTCAGATTTCCTCTCGCTTGCTCTTCAAGCCCCTCTCGACTGAAAAGTATTTCTTGGAGCGCCTCATTGTTTTCTGTTTTTCTCTTCCCCCTCTCTCTCCCCGCTGCGCCGCTTTCCCTGCAGAGCCTGAGGAGAAGCAGAAGGAGATACTAAACAACACCATCCCAGAGGGTAAAGACTCAGGTGACCTTCTTGTTTCACACTGTTGTCAGCGTGATGGTGTGCGGTCTGCCATTTTGCTGTGTCATTGCTGGTGTAGTTGAAGTTTCATGGGATGATGTTATGTGTGTTCACACCTTAGTGAAGTATGTTGGCAGTTACCATGGCCTGTTGTCTGGGGTGACGGTGCGTCCTGGCAGCGTGGAGCCTCACAGCGTGGTCGAGTGCCTGTACGCATGCAGGGAGGGGCTGGACTTTGGCGACCTGGAGACTTTGGGCTCTGGCATGAAGGTAACAGCTAAGGGAGCTCTAGGCTGCCAGATCACACACCTCCAGTTATTTCCGTCTGGGAAAGTCACTTAATATCCACATTTCAAACACATCTCTTCTACAGCATGCCGCGCTTTATTCTCCAAATCTTTTTTGGCTGATGCCGTGATGGCTGAGGTTGTTTGTGGTTCATGGTTACTTTATATGCAGTGCAGCTGGGATATGACAGAGACACTGCATGGAAATAAACAACATTATCCTTGAAAGTACAAATCGTATAACAGTACAGTAAACTGTAAAAAAAAATTCCTTAAATGTGGAAGATGAATCTTAATTTTTCTATAAAAGACAAATACTGTAGTTTTTAGACCTGCATTTAAATAAAATCTAAATAACGATACAGTATAATTCAGCTCTTTTTCGGCTTCTGAAGTCCTGAAATCCTTGCAAACTTAAAGTGTCTCATATAAAAATCCCAAATGTTCACTTATTGAGGAAAACATCTGGATATCGACCATTTACAGAAAAAAACACATCAGTTTATCCATCTTTACAACATTCCCTGTGTTTGGGACAGCGTGGCATTGGAGTGGTTAGCAATGTCGCCTCATCGTGAGAAGGTTTCTGGTTCAACCCTCAGTTGGAGCCTCACTGTTTGACACTTGGTTTTGTCCAACCTTCTCCCACAGTCCAAAGACATGTTAATTAGTGATTCTAAATGAATATATGTTTAGGCTGTGCTTTAAGTGCTCAGTAAGTCCAGAAAAATACTGTATAAATTCAAGCGTGTTACGTCATGTTTTATAATTCACACTTGTGTGTTTAGTTTGTTAAGCAGGTTGCATCTTCGGTGCAGAAAAAAAGGTTGCAAACGAGGTCATCCCACACTTAATGTGCACACACTTAAGTCTTTTTTTTTTTTTTTGCTTGGTTGAAGACACAGGTGTAGCATCATCACAGCTCACCTGAGCAATGCTCCTAAACTTTTTTGCTGTTTAAAGACAAAATATAACAAAACAATAAGAATTGAAACCATGTATTTGCTGGTTGGATAATCCATATTTATTTTTAAGCTTTAGTAGCTCCATTCATCACCAAACATTTGTAATGCGCGAGCAGATAAATGTTCAATAACTGCCCAAAGTTATGATTTTGACCTAAAGTAGGGGTGGGCAAATAATTTCCCTAAGAGGCCACGTGAGAAACTATGAATATTATGAAGAAAAAATCCACCTTAAATGCTATGGTCTTTGCTTTTAAAGCAGAATTGGTAATTCAGTCATTTTCTCCTCTATTCTGTAGCTTTTAAGACTAAAAAGCAGCAACATGTGCTTTAAATAATTAGGAGGATGCTAGGGATAAGGTAAGATGGAGGTAGATGATGTGCTGTGGCGCCACCGAAGGGAGCAGCTGAAAGATGTGGGAAAAAAAACATACTTTGCACCAGGTCCATTGATATTTGTGTAGTATGTCAACCATAGGAACAGTAGCTACTTAACTCTACAAACAAGCCACTGCTCAACCATACACATGTGCATGTTGTTTGCTTTGATGCTGAAATCAGAGCTTGCAGACACCTAAGCAAAGATCTGAGTGTGATTTTTGTCCTCTACAACAGCGGTCCCCAACCTTTTTTGCGCCACGGGTCGGTTTATGCTCGCCAATATTTTCACGGACCGGCCTTTAAGGTGTCGCAACCCCAGGGGGTTGGGGACCGCTGCTCTACAATATATTTGCACTTAGTTGCATAAGTAATTGGACAATGACACTTTTCCTTTGTAATTTTGCCTCTGCACACCACTACATTGTGTTTAAATCAAACAATCAGCATGTGATTGAAGTGCAGACTTTCACTTTTAAATCAAGTGGTTTGACAAAAGAACTGCATTCATTTAGGAATTACAGCCATTGTTGTCTAAAGTCTAAAGGCATGCTGATGCAAGTGAAGGAGGCTCCAGATACTTATGGACATGTCTGTCTGCGTGCCATTGTGACTTTTTTTTTCATCATATTAATTCCAACCATGAATTTTTCTATTTCTCCTGCAACCTTTCATATTATTTACAGGAACCTGACCACTGATGTTGCAAGGATAATGGAAAGTGTAGTACCATTTCTGACCCCTGAAAATGCTTTTCTTTTGTTTTTTGTTACATTATACATTTTGACTTCATTGTAATTTTCCACTTGACATCCCTACATTGTTTTACAGTGAATATTTACTGCTGCAAAAGCACTGAGGCAGATACTTAATGCCCAAAATGATGACGAAAACAGCTCAACTGCTGGACACGAGTCGGGCTCACTCCTTTTTGTATGAAAACTGCTGAAAACAATTAATGACACTATGATGAAAAAGTGTTCTTTTATCAAATCAATGGTCGGATAATGGTCATAAATGTGCCCGCTCTGTCGTTCTAGTGAGTAAAATAGACTTGTTGTTTAAGGGAGCTTCGATGTAAATTAATATGAGCGTCCTTCTCTTTTGACCCTCCAGGTTCACGTGAACCCCAGCCAGTCTGTGTTAGTGCTGGAAGGAGACGACATCGAGAGCTTTAACCGTGCAGTGCAGCAGGTCACGTACAGAAACTCTCTACGCTTCGCCACCCCTGGCGTTCGTCCGCTCAAGCTCACCACCTCCCTCAGGTACAAAAACACAAAGATGAGTGTGCATGAACCTCAGTAATATTACATGTAAGACTGAGTTATAAAGACGTGCTGGTTTCACACTCCTGGGCCAGAATGTAATTTAAATGCAAGGATGCAATCAGGAACCTCTTGCAAGACAAATTTGCTATCTGACTACATTCAGATTGTCTTTTGAGTGGAAACAAAACATTCGTGCTATTTAAACAGAATTGGAGAAAAGCAGGAAACAAAGAGGGGCAGTGAAAGATGACAAAGGCAGAGAGGAATGTAAATCAGCACACTGGAAATCTCCCAACAGCAGAAATTGAGTTTGAGCAGCTGAACTTGTCAGATGAAGTGTCACTCACTGCTGCCTTCTCCTCTGACATTGAACTCATCAAACGTGGACCACGCCTCGGCCGTGATAAGGACTGACGTGTGATTAAAGAGGCGATTACGTAGTGAACAAGGTGTCTCAAAACAAGCGATAACAGGGAATATCTTATCTCTCTTATCCATTCAGCCACCCAGTAACTGCTTTGGTAAACGAAATCTTTGGGGGGGTTTTAATCGTTGTTCTTTATTGTAAAGCAGCCATTAAATAATTACCCAAACGTTATGGAAACGTTATCTTTACTATTTGCTGTAGATGTTGTCGTTGATATGCACAACACACCGCTGCTCAGCTCCTGCATAGTCCGCCTGAAAAATAACCCACATCGGTTCAGTGTTAATCATACTGAGTCACCTGGCTTGGAGATGAAAAGCACACAAACTCTGTTTCCGGGTCAGTGCTCCGCTGTGCTTAACAACTGTGAACCAGCTCCCAGGCTTTAGCAGCCACTTTTAGCTGATGAAAATTTAATTCAGTCAGGCAGAGCGGCACATATACTTCGTGGTATATTGTGAATTTATACTCAAAATAGCGTCCTTCCTGACAAATCCCATCTGATCAAACTCTAGTGCAGATATCCCTGTTGCCGTCTTTATCGGCTGCTGTTTTAGACACTTGTTTATAAGATTATCATCGTTATCAGACCAAGAGTCACACTGGAGATTATTTTCCCCAACTAACTGCTTTTAAGTTCCCAAGGATTCAAGGTCATGCACAGATTTTTTTTCCCTCTTAGTTTCTGCTTTAGTGTGCTGGAGTTGTTTATATTTTTTCTTTACTTGAGCATGTTTTATTGCGTGTGTGAAGATTAGACTGATTTGAGGCCAGGAGTTACCCAGATGGCTGAACAGCAGGCCCTTCTGGAGAGGCTGATAGAAGCAGCTGCTCCCTCTGATAGCGGAAATATAACACACAGACACACACACACACACACTTACACGTGCAGCTTAATTCCCTTTCAAATACGATGCTGAATTTTAGTGCAGATGAATAAATATGTGTTATCAGTCTGCCATCCATCTGATTTGCTCTTCTTTTCTGGCAGGAAAATTAAATTTGTAAGAGCGGAGCCGCTGAAGTTTGACATTTGCTCTTTTTTTAGTGTCACAAACAGACAGAAGTTAACACGGCTGTGGTGGAAATAGCAAAAGGAGATAGCTGTAGATTTAGATGTTTTTGACACAATCATTGTGACTCAACACCAGGCGATCAAAATGTCAGGACAAGAGAACAAATTCAGTCGTGCAGCAGCAGAGCACACCAAGGGTTGTAGAAAGGTGGTGATCACTAACAGTAGATCTAAGAGTAGGAAAAAAGTGTGGCACAGTCTGTTTTATTTTATTCCCATGGTGCTTCACTCTTTATTGATGTCGGGGAAAGCCCAAGCCCAATGTTCACCCAAGACATCAGTTCACACCGTGCACATGGAAATGTTGCAAAGTTGAAACAGTAAAAAAAATAGATCTTGGTGTTATAGTGACACTTTATGCAAAGGAAAAAAAATACTTATTTTAGTTAAATTTGTGTAATTATAAAGCTAATTCTTAGCCACAATTATCGCAGGGCGCAAAGAGCTTGTTGTTTATTTCTCTAGAGGTGTGTGAGAGAACTACTGCATGAGTGAAGTGAAAGAATACTCTGTACAATGTCTGATAAATTGTCTTAACTCCTGCTACTAGAGTCTGCATCAGTAGTGTCCCAAACCCTTAGGCCCTCGACTATTTTTTGTGAATTTCACTTTTAAAAAAACATCCCCTGATCAGTAAGAAGTCCACAACTGTATGGTCAAAAGAAACAACTATGGCCTGAAAAAAAAAACAGGACACAGTGACATATTTAAAAATGACAGCAAAACTCAGACTTCTTACTTCTGCCCCATTAAACTGTACTGAATGGCTCAGTCGTACGGCTCAGTTGCAACTAGGAAACGTTAGTAGTTTCTTACTGCTGAATGTTTTTGCTAGAAACCAACTGGTTGCCCATAGAGTGAACATGCAGCTTCCTTTAGTCAGAGGGAAATGGTACAGGTTGCCTTCATGGAGGCAACCTGAGTCAGAAGGTTTGCAGTCTAATTTATAAAAGCAGATGAGCAAAACTTGTTAATGACACTTTTCTTTTCAACAGAGGATTCGATTGAACTGGTTGTATTCTAATAACATTCGTCTAAAAATAAGGAGAAATTTCTGACTTTTTGTTTCAAATCTGAGGTTCCTGCTGGCGTTACTTTGAGTTTCTGTGTATTTCAATTGCAGATTTCCTATTAAAAGAGAGTTTGTCCTTCCCCCTGTCACCAAGTGCTTCCTCATTGTTGGTGTTTTCTGTGTATTACTGTAAGGCCTTTATCTTGAGGCAACTGTTATGATTTGGCAAGATATGAATATTATAATACAAAAAGATTACATTTCAGATCACATCCAGTTGAGAATTCATGGCAGACTCACTCTGTCTTATTGCTGGTTTGTTGCAATTTGGACACACCAAAGTTTCTTTGAATACAGCAACTGACTGCACGTGGTCACAGATCTGTTCCCCATCTTCAAAGAAACTATTTCAGTGCCAGCGAGAGTTCGATGTACACATTCACAATAGTTTTGGCCATGCTGCAGTCTCCAGTCACTGTTTCTCCTACAGTGACTGCAACATTAGGGAATAAACTACATCATTTTGACATGAGGTAGGCCTCAGTCGCACAGGTCTAGAGGGATGGTCGTTTACCCTCTGGCAACCATAGATCATAGGCAAAAGTCTGTATTTCCCAGCTGGTTTATGGTTGTTTCTACTTCAAAGAGGGTGATGAGCTAAAAACCTCCTTTTGAGGTCTTTGGTCACTAGCAGATAGTCACAATCGTGTGAACAATGCCAACTTGTCTGTAAAAACTCACAAGCACCACTGAAACTTGACAGTGTGACACAATCCAAGAACAGAGCATGTTCAGCTTCAAAGTAAAAGTTGTTGTGCCATTCCCCTGCGAATGGTGGTTTCGAGGGGTTGCCAACCGGCCTCTCAGCCTTTGTGACTGAGACCTTTGTAATTACTGATGTTAGTGGACTGAAAAGTCTCAGCTGCATCTCTGCATGATTTAATTTAACTAAAAAGAAGCAAAGTCATGTTACATACAAATTTGAATCACAGCCTCTTCACTGAATGTTCAACAGCCTGAAGACTTCTAAAAAAAAACGAGGCACACTTAATAACTGATGGAGGTTTAATGTCAGTAAAGGAACCTTGACTCTCCACCTGAACTATTGGCAGTCAAGGTGCCTTGTGGGTAATGTAGGCATTGTGTTATGTAGCGCTGAAAGAAATTGTGGAATAAAAAAACAAAAATATATCTGGATCTGATGCATCTGTTTAGATATTTTTTTAAAAAGTGTTGATTGTCAGTCTGACAGTGTTATCCAGGGAGTACTCCATAACCAGTGACCTGTGAGGATGATGGGCAGGAATGTGTGAATCAAATCTCACTGAAATACAAAATATCTGCCACATGGTGACACAAAATGTGAGAAGATATCATCAAACTTAAGATTCATCCTCTGTAAACCAGGCCACTACCTGCAGAGATATTTGAGTCTGGACCAAAGCAGTGGAAGTTTATTTAGCATACACCAACGACATTACCTCCCTCTTACCCTTCTGACTTCCTGACAGATGTTTCAACGAGGAGAGCTGCCTGTCCCTGAAGCAGCTCGAAGGATACTTGGTGGTTCTTCAGCCTGACGCTCCTCAGATCTCTCTGTCTGGGGTTGGGCCGCATCTGGCCCGTCCAGCTCCTGAGTTCGAAGGTCCCCGCGGCGTCCCTCTCTTCCCCGAACTCCGGATCGTCTGTTCCCTGTCTCATGCTGTCAACACAGCTGCACAAGGGATGGAAGGTGGAGGTGAGTCACCCGTCGTCTCTAGTCTGATTTAAGGAGATTTAACAGCAGATTCGGCAGTCTGCACATATTTCTGTCTGAAAAGCGTTAATTGTGTCATTATTTGAGTTTGACCTCCAACATTGTCTGCTAGCTCTGATGTCCGATGCTGTCGCTCACACTTTGGATGGCTGTGAGGTCCAACCACTGGGGGAGGAGCTAAATCCAGAGAGAGAGGAGCTTCTGGTAGACATGGATGTTGTGCGAGAGAGAGGACTAGAAATCATCAATACTACTGCTTATATTGCCATCACAGGTATAGCTGTGCATACACCTCTGTTTTTAACCAGACGTGCTTTGATTAGGTATGAAAAGTTAGGCCATAAAACCATAATTTATTAGATAATTTGAATTTAGTTGTTCCCATGTCTCTGTTTTAATGTTCCTCATATTAGCATTTCACAGTTCAAACTTAACCTTCTTATTGGTATAACTTGGTTTATGTCACAGGAAAGTAAAACACGTCATAGCATTGTGATTCAAATATTGCTAAGTCTTGATTGGTGCCAATCCTTATAATAAAAAACCCTCATTATAATTAATATATTAGGTTGCCATGAAGTTTAAAACAAAAGCTAACCATCTGATAAGAGAGAGCGACTAATCAGTCACTCCTTTTTAATCTCCTCCTGTTATTTCTCCTTTGTCTCTGCATTGACTTCTTGTCTTTATTTCTGTGCTGTCCTTTTTCCTTTGTTTGTGTTTTGCACCTCCACAGGTGCTGAATCTATCTCTGTGTATGAGGACGTCCTTCGCTCTGTCCGCTACCGACTGGCTAAAGGCTCAGCTCGCTTTGAGAGACGATTCCGCCTGTCCTGTTCTGAGATGAATGGCAGATACACCAGCAACGAGCTGACTCTGGAGGTGAAGATAACCATCAGCCAGTTACATTAGTCTTTGTAGCTGTCAGAGATGACAATGCCAAAGACTGATGGTCACGTAACATCTGAAATGACATAAAAAGCTTGTCTGTATCATTACATGCACACACCGTTGTAATTCAGGTTAGACCTACATTCTTACAGTTTAAATGAGCCACCACCAACAGCCATATTTGCTGTGGAGAAGCAGGGACTTGCATGATTTTGCCTGTAAGGCAGCATTAGGAGACGTGTGCTCACAAATTGGTGCCAGATGGCTGGATGGCAAAGGACAACATTACTGTTTTTGCCTTCCGGGTGGACGTGTACCAGTAGCTCTGATATCAAATGAAAACTGTGGATAAGGAGTTACTGCTGACCATTCTCCACTGACTTCTAGTATCAACAAGGCATTTTCTCCCAGAGAACTGACACTTGTGGTTGTGTAGGAAAACTCCAGCAGATCAACAGTTTTTGTAATACTCGTCTGTTGGGCACCAACATCCATGACAAATTCAAAATCACTTCCTCTTTCTTCCCCATTTTGATGCTCGGTTTGAACTTCAGCAGGTCGTCTTGAGCATGTTTGCGTACCCAAATGAGTTGCTGCCACATGATTGGCTGAATATATATTTTATTTAACAAGCAGTTTATCAGGTGTAGCTAACAACACCCGAGTGTATGTTCCAATGATAACTGCAATTGGAGATGTTGTGAGGGAGCAACGCAGTTTAACCACACAGCCAGTGAAGTCATTCTTTCTTCTTCTCTGTTTTTAATTCTCTGTAGGTGAACTTCCTCCACTCTTTGGACAGTCTGTACCACCCATCCCACCTGCTCGCTTCCCAGCAGCAGTTCCTCCATCCGTCCCACCATGCTGGAGAGTTGAGTGGACACACCCTACCTAATCCACATCGCAACTCAGGTGACATTTCTGGGGGGTTTTTTAATAGCACCTTTTTCAGATGTCTTAAAATCTTTCAGCATGAAAGATAAAATAATGTTGAATACCAAAACATATAAGTAATTAAAACTAAAGTAAATATAAATTGGACTTAAAAACAGCCCAGTGGGTGCTTTTTCCAATATTTCTTTTAAAGGTGACTAAGATCTACAAAGATGTTACAATTTAATAAAAAACAATGGCAAAAACACTTCCTACCTTAATTAAAGTCACAGACACTAAATCACACTGGTGATAAAATACTGCATTAGTTTTTGAAAGTCTGTCCAAACACGCAGACCTCTGAATGTAATCACCAGGATTTAATCTATATGATGAAAGAGCCTTTGGATTTGGTTACAGATATAATGTGTAACCTAATCCGGTGTCAAACATCTGGCCTGGGTGCAAATTTGGCACCCTTTCACGTATTTTGCACCAGGAGCATTTTGTTCCAAGTTGTTAAGGATTGAGTAAGTCATGAGAGTGGGTTAAAGTGCTGTTTTATTCATTCAAAGGTCTGAATCATCATGGCTTTTGTAGACGTCTTACTGACACAAAGGCTTTTATGTGATTTGCCACAGCAGGATTTCTTTCTACAATGACTGTAGACTGACTGAACGTGAAAAAAATTGAGACGTCTTTGACTTTTTCTTTTTTTTTAAAACACCTCGGGCTATTCGTCATCTATTTTGTAAATGAATGCTTCGTTGTAGGGTGTTATGTAATGGTTTTACTGCTCCAGCCCTCTTGAGATCAAATTAGCCTGTGTTTGAACCATAATCTAAAATGACTGTACGGCACCTGTATAGTTTTAACGTTTAGCAAACAAACTTAATTTTATGACTATGAACAAAATTAGGTTGTACATATGGAAGTGAGCATTTAAGGCAGGAGGACAGAACACATACAGATGACTCAGAATTGAACTACAGTGCTCCCCATGTACCCCATCCATCGCATGTTTTAATAATTCTGAAGAACAACAGCCACACGAGGCATTGGGTGCCCAGGTAGTTGTGATCAGTTAATTGCTGTGGGACTTTGTTGTTTCATAGGGTGATAATTGGAAAATTGTGGTGTGATTCTTTAATCTGATTGCTCTATTTTATTCCAGTGGTCCCAGGAGCAGCCACCGTCATCATAATGGTGTGCGTAGGTTTCCTGGTTGTGATGGTGATCCTGGGAGTTTTCCGAATCCGCTCAATCCATCGCCGTGGTGAAGGAGCCAGAGGCGGGGCTAAGGAGGGCAGCAGTCAATGGGACGACTCTGCGCTCACCATCATCGTAAACCCAATGGAGGTAATAAAGATGTTTATTTTCATTCTTTGTCTTATGTTGCCAAAAGTGTTTGCTTGTCTGCCTTCACACGCGTGAACTTTTCAGAGTATTCCCTCCAAAAAAACAATAATTATTGATGTGATCACACTTCTTCATCCACTTCTTTTTTCCCCCAGTCCTACGAGTCTCGTATGGGCATCTCTGCCGACACGGAGGGCGAGGGGGAGGAGGATGAGGAGGTAGCAGAGTCGCCTGACGACGCGAGCGATGACCAGCGAATCATCATCAAGAAGGAGGGCAGAGACGGCAACGCCCGTCGCTACTGAGCCACATGTATCTCTGCACCCGTTCTCATGGAAACCACAACCCAGCTCACCAGTCACACACTCCAACACTTTTAATATCAATGAACGACTAGTATAAGGAATGTAAGCTTACAAACACGACGCACAATGCAGTCACCGTAATACTCCTGACACCCAACGCCATATGTGACCTACAGCCGACAACAGGCTGCCTCCACCTAAATGTTCAGTGGCACAATGTATACAGCTAATGTAATTTAACCACCTGATTAAACCCCACCAAATTTGTATGTGGTGCACCAGTGCTAAATCACAAAATGGTCATGTGTCTGTATAGTGTAATACTGGTTGAATAAGACTGTTTTGTTTAAAAAAAAAAAAAAAGAAAAAGTAATAATAAGATTGTATTCTATCTTTTGTCTTCGAACACAGAATGAAATCTTTACAAAATGGAAACAGGGACAATTTGTTGCAACATGTAGGCCTCGAGTAGATCTGTAGACACAAGCCTCGATCCTGACACATCTGTTCATTAGACTAACCCGAGAAGTCTGCACAAGCTCTTTTCTCGCTCTTTGCATCCTCTCCTGACGCATTCCTCGGCCAAGTCCAAACACAGAGTAAAGGCAGTGGGGTCAGACATCACGGGGTCACGTATTCATGATAAGCTTGCAGGTGTTTTGCTTTTGTTTCTGTGAGAACACTTTATGTTTTATTAGGAACTTATTTAGCGTCCACTTCATCCTTAACCCAAGCTGGCACTTCTGCAGCGCTCCAAGAAGGCAGACTGAGAGCCGCTCGGTGTGGTTTCTACTTCAAAATCGAGTCTTCGCAAAGTTTCAGCTCGTGACACAAAATGACAAAACATCACCTCGTACAATAAAGCTGGTGTAACCTGACCTCTGAGCCGCCCCTCCCACACACACACACAGTGACCGCTGCAATGCCTCTAAATGACTCTGACTGCACTGTTTGAC
The DNA here is from genome assembly GCF_018398535.1 of Haplochromis burtoni. Lineage (NCBI taxonomy): Eukaryota > Metazoa > Chordata > Actinopteri > Cichliformes > Cichlidae > Haplochromis > Haplochromis burtoni. The sequence continues at coordinate 1,272,572 of NW_024582441.1, forward strand.
TCACTGCACACTGCTCTTACAGTAACTGCAAGACGCCACATGCACACACAAACAGAAACACGCAGACACACTCCATAACGCTACCCGTGCTGTTTCCAGAATGTCCGCTCAGCTTGGGCAGTTTTGATTGTATTGATTGTAATGAATTTTCTGTACATACGATGATGACTATTATGATATTATTGTTATTACTATTATTATTGCAGCCACTCTTCTCTTTATCTGCACATTTGGAGAGAAAGCTGATCATCATTTACTTTTCCCCATTTGAGTAATCACCCTTAACAGCATCGAAAAACAGTATAATAATAATAATAATAATAGTAGTAGTGATAAGGATGATAATCCCTGGCTTGATGAGTGTCTATTAATTTGTGTGTAATATTGTTGTAATTTAAGAACTTGTCGATATCACAGAAAAAGGAGGGCACATTGTTGTGATACCAAGAAGCGTCTCACTCATTTCATCTCGCGCACTTCTTGCCGATTATTTTTCACATTTCAAAATATTTCTTTATTATTTCTTTTTGAATTTGATTTCCACCACATCCGGTATTTTCGGTTTAATGAATGTACAACCGTGTGCTACTCCTCACCTTTCCCTACCCCACCGCCTTTTCCCTTCACCTCTCCCTCACTGTCCCTCTGTGTCTCTTGCTGTCCGTCTGTGTAGCCTATCAATGTGCAGTGCTAACGCTGTCAGTAAATAAAAGCCTGTTGTTTTTGAGTGTGATGTTAAGAAGGAATAAACATTGCATTGATTAAGAAATTATATTATTACTATGTTACTATTCAAACATTACCTGTAATTATTGATACAATGACAACATGGAATATCCTGACTAATTGTTATTGAGAACTGTCGGAAAACATTGCGAAATTCATAATAAAAACACTATATGACGTCTCCATGAGAGGGTTTTCTTGGAAATAACAATATTGTAAGTATGACTTTGCACATGAAATTTAACCCTGAAGATTGAATCTTATATTACAGATTATGATATGATTATAAAATCTATTGTAGAACATCAGCATAACTTCGTGCTGAAAATTGGGGGTCAAGATCTCTGTGTAAATAAATAAATAAATAAATCTGGGTAAATTCCCATATGATTAAACATGCAACTATTTTGCTGGTATTACCGAATTGAGTAAAGAAAATCAACAGCCTATTTATGCAAGATAATTTATAATTTTATTGGGGTTTTTATTTGGTTGGGTCTATTATCGGGGGGATCATAACCCCCCTAACCCAACCGCCCCAACATGCCGGTGTACCACAAGGCTGTGTGATGAGCCCTTTCCTCTACTCCCTCTTCACCCATGACTGCAGACCTGCTGATGGTTCCAACACCATCATTAAGTTTGCAGATGACACCACGGTGATTGGCCTCATCAGTGACAACGAGAGGCGCCTACGGAGGGGTGGATCGTCTGGCTGAGTGGTGCGACAAAACAACCTGCTGCTTAACACCGAGAAGACCAAGGAGCTCATCGTGGACTACAGGAGGAATGCTGACCCACATCCACCCATCCACATTAAGGGGACGGCTGTGGAGCGTGTGAGCAGCTTCAAGTTCCTGGGAGTCCACATCTCCGAGGATCTCACCTGGACGACCAACTGCTCCAAGCTGGTCAAGAAGGCTCACCAGCGCCTCTTCTTCTTGAGGACTCTGAGGAAGAACCACCTGTCCTCAGACATCCTGGTGAACTTCTATCGCTGCACCATCGAGAGCATCCTGACCAACTGTATAACAGTCTGGTACGGGAACTGCTCTGCCTCGGACCGGAAGGCGTTGCAGAGGGTCGTGAAAACTGCCCAGCGCATCGCCGGAGCACCACTTCCTGCCATAAAAGACATCTACAGGAAGCGGTGTCTGAAAAGGGCTGGGAAAATCATCAAAGACCCCAGTCACCCATCACATGGACTCTTCACCCTCCTGCCCTCTGGGAGGCGCTACAGGAGCCTCCGGACTAAGACCACCAGGTACCGGAACAGCTTCTTCCCCACAGCTGTCAGACTCCTGAACTCTGCCTCCTGACATCTGACCCACGTTAAACACATGGACTGAACATACACACACACCCACAATGGACAACTGTACCCTTAAACACACAATAATATGGACTGAACCACCACTCACAACCACCAGCACTTTATATAGCCTCTGTAGAAATTATCCACATATCTCACTTATCTTAACTGCACTACTGTATAGTTCTGTGTAAATAATCATTCTGTACAATACGATGATTTTTAATTCTACAGCTGTTTATAACCTGCATAGTTCACATTTCTGTATAACTGTATATCTCATATTTCTGTAAAGTTTTTCATATTTATATCCTGTACATAGCTTGTACTCACTACAGCCTGTACATTCTTATAGTTATAGCATATTCATAACATACCTCGATACCATGTACATTATAACATACCATAATAGACCCATTTCTGTAATATACTTACATATCTATATTATTGCTAATATATATTTGTAATATATATCTGTATCATGGCTAAAGCACTTCTGGATGGATGCATTTCGTTGCCTTGTACCTGTGACACGTGCAATGACAATAAAGTTGAATTCTATTCTATTCTAACCCCCCAGGAAATTACGCCCCTGGCAGAGAAACACTGGGGAACTAGAACTAATATTACTAATAATAAAGACAAGACTACAAATCTGACAGTCAACACCAGAAAAACCATTAAGTCATAACAAGGACCAAACAGTCAATACTAGAATATCTTATGAAGTATCCATATGTTTGAAGAAGAAAGCAAAAGCTATAACCATAAAACAAACAAACAACAACAAAAGTAGCTCACGCAATAATTTACCGATTACAAAAAAGAATCAAAATGAAACAGTAAGGTCAGTAGAAAGTTTCATCAGTGGAATAACAAAAGATTTTAGTGCTGGAAAAATATAGAAAATCATTCATGCAGCAATTCTAGACAACAGCTAACAAATAAATAGACATACTTTAAAAAGGTAACTAGAGTAGAGAACTACTCAGAGAAATAACAATTTTGGAAGTTTAGTTAAAGGTTTACATGAAAAATTCAAATACATGATAAAATAGTCAAAAATTCTAAAAATCTGAGCACGTTTTGGATATTTCAAAACATTGGTTATGGTTAAAAGAAAGAACACCCTCTTTCAGTTCTAAGGCGTTATATCAGAACATAAAAAATAATGTAGTCCTTAGCAGTTCTTAAAACGAGGTAAAAACAAACTCAGATGAATAAAAACCCGCCATGTGTCATTATTTAACAAAAACTAAACAGTTGAGGCTTGTAGGCATTCATTTATGCACAGCTCTCTTAAGGTCTCAGCACAGTATTTCAATCAGGTTGAGCTCTGGACTTTGACTGGACCATTGCAACACAGTGACTCTTTGCTTTTTTAAGCCACAGTGTTGTAGATTCCCTGCTGTTCTTTGGACAATTGTCCTGTTACGTGACTCAGTTTATAAAAAGCTCTAGCTGTCAAGAACATGACCTCACATTGGATTCTCTTTTATATCTAAAAGAGTTCATGGTCAGCTCAAAGACTTAAAGGTGCCCCAGTCCTGTGCCTGCAAAACAAGCCCCAATCATCGCCGCTTCACTGCTGTGTTTGGTAGTTGATATGCGGTGTTTGTGCTGATAATGCTGTATTTGTTCTCCACTTTGGTGTTGTCTCTCCAAAGCACAATGTTTCAAAAGCTTTGTGGTTTGTTCAGATGTGGCTTTGCAAACAATAGCCATGCTGCCATATTCTTTTTAGAGAAAATAAATGTTCTCCTGGCAACCCTTCTGAACAAACCATACTTGTTCTGTCTTTTTCTAATTGTACTGTCATGAACTTTAACATTCAACATGCTAAAAGAGGCCTGCAGAGTCTGAGGTGTAGATTTTGGGCACTTTGCAGTTTATCTGAGCATTTTCTGAGTTTTCCACTTGTAAATAATCATTCGATGGGCAACAACAACTGCTTCTCTAAGATCACTGCTAAAATCTTTCCTTCTTGACACCGTGTTAACGCACACAGACCAGCACACTGCCATAACTTTTATAGAGGTCCTTTTGGGCCTTTTGTTTGATTAATTGATCATCAGCAGACATCAAACTGAATAATTGGCTGCTCCTGGCTGCTACTTACCCTCTTAATTACCATGTACTCAGTGGGTGTGCTTATTTTTTCACACATTGCTTCTTCTTTTTAGCTTAACATGTGTTAAATAAAAAATAAAAGAATTCAGGAACTGTAATAAGCATGATAAGCCAAGGATTATCATAATCATTCTAAACCCAAATGAAAAATTTTTCACTTTGAAACATGTGGAAGACCTGAACTTGGCTGTTTGTGTTAGTACCATGTGGTAAACCTGCCACAGCGTGATGTGAGGATTATTTTCCTTATTAGCTTGGCACAAGCATCAGTTACATATCAACCTTTGTTACAGTACGGCAGCAGATTTCTGTCCTCTGTGGCTGCTTCTACTTAAATAAATGACAGTAAAATGAAAGAGAAAGCATTCCGATCCTTTTTTAAGCAAAATGATCAGTTCAGCAACACTAAATTTACATTAAATGTCCTATAATTCAAAATTATCTAAAACTAACATGTACTTAAAGTGTGACACACAATCTATAGCTCAAAGATTTATATAACTAGGCATTACATTGTGTGTTTTTCTATACAGGTATGCTTTTACACTATTGGCGACGTGTTTGGGATCAGTGCTGAAAAATGAACATATTGCAATTCATGTTTTCCAGATGGCCCCTATGCCTTTCTATGTTCATAATTCCATAAATTTGGACAAGATCCCCAACACCACTGGCTAAAACGCAGCCCTAATGCAGCCCTTTGCTGGATTTTTTCCCTAATTTGTAAGGACATTAATTTCAGATACTCTTCATCTACTGAACTATACTTTTTTTATTTGTTTTTTAAGGACACACTGCACACCATGCTGAGATATACCAGGTTTCGACTCCCAGTGCATTTTCACAGTAATGCATACACAAATCCAGAGTATTTGTGCTAGCATTTAGCAAAATAAGCATTTCTCAACTGATTAGAAGATTTTCTTTAAAAAGTATTATATGTAGTCGCAAATGCTGTTAAAAGCACTTTTTTGATTCTGTAAAAATACAGATTTATGTCTGTCAGATTGTGTTATCTTTGGCATTATTCAGATTCAAGTAAAGAAATAAGAATAAATGATGTGGTTTTATGATTAACTGCTAGTAACAAACTACATAAAGATAAAACACCTTTAGGTTTTTTGGTTAAATTGTCTTTTATATGCAGACACAACCTTGTTAGGTGTCGTTTTTATGCTTACATTATTCATATGTCAGTGTTTAGTGGCTAAAACGTAGAAACGTTCCTCTGAAAGGGTTTGGTATAAGAACAGGGCTGAAAATGACCTTTTTTTTTAAAGAGAAAAAGTGAAAATCTCTAAAAGCGTGGAGAACTATTTCTCAAAACTACTATCAAAGACAGAAACCAGGTTCTTTGGAAGTAAAATATAAAGAAATGATGGTTGGCTGAAGACTTCTGCACAGCACTGCGCGTTACTTTCGTGTTTTTGTTTTTTTTTTGTTTGTTTTTTAACAAATACATGTTTCATCCGGGAAGCGGACTTTGTTCTCAGGCATGTTACATTTTAACGTTAGGCTCTTTACGCCTTTTTTCCCAGGCGCTGACGCTTCCTTACGCATGCGTAAAACCAGTTGAAGAATACGTAACTGGCGTAACGTTCACGAGCCAGGCTAGCGGTGAAGGGTTTTGTGGGTCATGGGGGAGGAAGGTAAATAAAAGCGGGGAGCTAATAGCACTCAGCGACTGGTTTCGGACGGTTACTGGAAAATTTGTTCGGACGGAGGTGTGAGAGCGGGACAAGAGGGGACATACCGCCGGAGTGAGGGACTGTCGCTCGGATACAGCAGCAGCTGTCGGCGGTGAGGTGAACAGTATGCTTCCCTTCTATTCATGCTTCTTCGCTGGGTGCACACTACGGGAGTGATCTCTGCACTGGCCCTACTGCAGCTAGCCAGCTAGCCACAGCTGATATTTTTTGAGTTCCGGACGGTCGTGAGCGTCCTCGGTTTCCCTTTAGGTTTCATGAACAGCACGCTGGTTACATAAATAACACAGAGTATCGCTTATCGAGCTAATGTTGCTGTTTGTAGCTGAAGCTGCAGTTAGCTCCGAGCAGCTCTATTTTATTACACAGTGCTCCCAGAAAGGTAACAATGCAGGCAGGTGTGTTTAGTTGATATCTATAACTAGTGGACTATGTGTGACAAAAGCAACCTTCGCCTATTCCTATCGTCTCCGTGGATTTGTAGTCAATAAACAGGTGTCATAATGGCCCGTCTTTGGTAATGTGTGTATTAATATCTCTGTCTGATCCTCTTACTTTGACCCTAATCATAATACAGCAGCCATTTGAAGCGGTGGCACTAAAGTAGCCTTTAAATCTTCAGCCTAGACAGCAAGAACAACAGTCCACCTGTAAGGTGTTGTGTAATAGTCACTGAAGAGTTTTTAGGTAGACGGTCACATGCGAGATTAGGAAGGGAATTCATTTTTATGTTCCTCCTCTCCAGGGAGGTCAGCATGTGTAATTGATCGGGGTCATTGAAGTACAGCAGCAGAGTTTCATACATCTGGGACTACATTTCAGAGTGAAACGGTGTCACGGTATTGTTTATTATTTTGCTTTTAAATGTTTAGGTGAGTAATCATCAGATGGAGCAGGATCAGTTGAAACTTTGCAGTTTATATAGCTGTTATTTTAGACCTGATATGGAGTATTGTGAAAAAATGCTGCTCTTCATTTCGTTATATTTTGCTTCACAGAGGAGCCAAACATTCTTGTAATATATTAAAGTGGTCTTGAACACTTCTCAAGTTCTCAAGGCTTTCTGAAGGTATTTTTATTTAGATATCAGTTGTTTTGTTTCTTTTCTCATTCATTTTTAGCTCAGTAATTGTACCTGACCAATTTTTTATTTTAGTCTCTTAACACTGACCCGCTATCCATCATTCAAGCATATAAAAGGCACTTAACACAAGCAATGTACCAGTCTTGTGTCAACTATAGTACAAGCAGCTGGAAGAATCAGGAAAAAATCCATGAAGAACCTGGTGTCAGTGGAAAAGGCTGCGGTATGCCAAATTATGCAAGAACTTGATTGAAAATCAGTGGCAGCAAATCTTAGAATGATGAAATTGAAATTTTTGATTCAAACTGTCGTCAGTGTGGTACAACACTATGAACCTTTTTCCTCCCTTTCAGGCAGTGGTGCTGGGATCTTGTTAGAATTGATGGAATTTTAAACACAGAATATCCATCAGATTTTGCCATTTGGAAAGCGTCTGATTGACAGCAGCTTAATTCACTGCCTGGATAGCAAAACACTTATCAGTCATGGATTGTCCTCACCAGAGCATCTACCTCAAAATGATTGAAGCAGTTTGGAATCGTCTTGACAGAGAACAGAACAAAAGGCAGCCAACGTCCAAAGAGGAGAACTTATCCTGAAGACTACTTAATAAAATTATAAGAAAGCTTGCATAACAAAGTTGCAAATATTAACTTTAAAGCTCATTAGAGTAGTACAAATCTTGTTGGTGGGTGTTTTTTTTTTTCTCAGCTTATATTCTATAGTTCAATGCATGTTTGCACATTTCAATAAATCATGTATAAATAAACATGTATTTTCAATTTTCCTAACAAAATATAAAGAAATGAGGGGTGGCTCAAGAGCTTTTAACAGTAATGCATACAGAAATCCAGAGTATTTGTGGTAGCATTTATCAAAATAAGCATTTCTCAACTGATTAGAAGATTTGCTTAAATAAAATAGTATTACATGTAGTCAGCGTGTTAGTATAGTGATGCTGATGTTCTTTATCTTCGTAAACGCTCTTAAAAGCAAAAATCTCCTGAACGTACCAGATGAGTTAAGTGAAACATGCTGTGGATGCCTGTGCCTGCTGAGCCATCATATTCTCATTATTAATGGTTCACTAAGAGCCAGAAGATGAAATGAAAAACAGCAGATGGAGCTTGAATTTGTGCGCGTTTCATGAGGCTATTTGAGCAGCCTGAAGATTTCGCTCGGCCTGTCAGCTGTTAAAGGGGTCAGGAAATTGAATAATTATTTTTAGATGTGATGGAAGGGACACAAAACAATGTGAAGGACTAACTGAACTTAAAATTACTCTCTGGTGCCGAATAATAATAATAATAATAATAATAATAATAATAATAATGATAAAAAAAATCTTTCAGGGTTGAATATGTCGAGTGTTAAAAATTAAAACATTTTATATTTTGGGGGATGGTTTTTCAGTTATTGGTGCATAACTGTTTAGTTTCTCTAATATTTAAGTGTCTAATTAGAAATTGGACCTCATACTGGATGCTTTAGGATCTGCGTCTTTTAATTGTTCCATTGAGGTGCTTCACTCTACATAGTCCATTGCATGACTATCACAGTAAAACTAAATATGAAAAAAGAAAATAAATGGTAATAGATAAAATGATAATTGGATGGCGCAGTGGTCGGTGGTGCCATCTTTAAGCAAAGTGGCCTTGAATCCACCTGCTGACTGGAACCTTTCTGTGTGGAGTTTGCATGTTCTTCATGGTAAATGGTAAATGGCCTGCATTTGTATAGCGCTTTACTTAGTCCCTAAGGACTCCAAAGCGCTTTACACTACATTCAGTCATTTACCCATACACACACATTCACACACTGGTGATGGCAAGCTACATTGTAGCCACAGCCGCCCTGGGGCGCACTGACAGAGGCGACACATCGGTGCTGTGGTTAGCCGCTGTTGCCTCACAGCAACGAGGTCCTGGATCCAGGTCTCCTGGAAGCACCCCATTCCAAAGACGCACATGTTGGCTTAACTGGTGATTTTAAATTGGCGTGAAGGGTTATCTGTTTCTGTGTTAGCTCTGTGAGAGAGGAAGAATGTGGATGGCTGGATGGCTTACCCAATGCAGGGTCATAGAGTGGGCGTAGAGCCTTTTCCAGCTGATGCCGAGCAGGACACAAAAAAGCCTGCACATTAGGGAAAAAGAAAGACTAGCTACAAAAATATTTTACACTCATACAATTAGAGCAGGGCAATATGACCAAAAATATTTTTCACGATATACATTTGAAAATTTGGATAACGATATAACTGACGATATAATTGACACTAGACAAAATACTTTACAACTCCACAACTTTATTAGTGCAAAAAACCCCATCAATGTATTTTCACTTAAACAAGCAGCTGTTTTTTATGTGCATTAAAGTTATATAAAAATTTAACAGTGCAAATGCAAATTCCTTGCTGACAGTTTAACCAAAAGGCATTTCCAGTGGAAATTGGCCGACATATCCTCAGCATAACCATGTATAATATCCACAAAACTTAAAAAGAGGTTATACACACACAATACGGTAATATTATGTTGAAGCACAGTACGTATCACTCCGCGAGGCCCTGCCTACGATAGCCGTAATGCTCACTTGACTATTTTCGAGCGCGTGACACATAAAATCGTTTGAGGTCAGTAAACACAACCAGAATTCATACATAAGGCACACGGGATTATAAGGGGCACTGTCGATTTTCAGAAAAATCAAAGGATTGATTTTAAGTGTGCCGTATTTTCCAAACAACACGGTAATAACGACGGCCTGCTAGCATGCTCTACCAAAAATAGTGCTTTGTTGTGTATCTGACGGACGAAAGCTCAAACCAGTTCCACACCACTGAAGTTGCAGCATTTTTACAAACCAATTCTGGTTCATCCGTTTCATTCAACGATCCACTTTCGCCTCTTCTCATTCTGCGTCGCCGCCATGTGCATATGTAAACATAGGCACTGCGCATGCGCGTTTTACCCATATTCTATTGCGACATTTCATTTTCCTATCGTTGCCCAAAATTACACCGGTATTACCGTGAACGGTATGATATAGCCCAGCCCTACATACAATAAATAAAACCAACTAAAAATAAATGTATAGAAAATGATATTTTGTTTTAGGGTTTCTCACTGAGGAGCATTTAGTGTAGATGTTTAGTGGGACTGGAATTTCTTAATGTTTGTAAGACAAGTATTTGTATTATATCTGTTCTGATCTGTCACCAACAAAAGGAACAAAAACAGTGAAACTAATAAAACCTAAACTGAAAACTTTACATGGAAAAAAAAAAAAGAAAAAGTAAACGGTCAAAACTAAAGTAAAACAAGCCAACCCATTCGGGGAAGCTTAGTGAAGCTAAGCTGAAGACAAAATAAAACTGTAATAAGTCTCTTCTCATAGCAATACTTTTCTTGAACACAGACTGAATATGAGTGGTTCATTTATGGCTCTTCTTCTCAGTTTGCAGGTGGTCTGATTGGGTTTGCCTCATCCTTGTGTTGCCATGGCGATGCGTGAGTTGGTGGAGGCAGAATGCGGGGGAGCCAATCCCCTCATGAAGCTGACCAGTCACATGACCAAGGAAGGGGGGCCATGGCGGAACGCCACAGCACCTCCAGTGAGTATTTTGTAAGACATCAGGCCCTGAGCTCTGTAGTCTACACGATATGCTTAGAAGTTTGGGGTCACTTAGAAATGTCCCTGTTATTTTTCAGTCTCTTTATTGATTTTTAGCAAACTTTGGCTTTGAGTTTCAACATTAAATTAATAAACACTCATTTTTATCTGTGAGGAAGAGCCTGATATTCCTTTTATTTATTTTTTTAATTATTTAAGGCAACGATAGACTATACTTAAGCTTTCCTTTTGTAACTTTATAAAATAAAATGTAACAAATAATTACATTCCAGAGTTTTAATTTCGCTCAGTGGTATGCATTAGTGAAATAATACCTGACAACAAAATTTATTTGCATTTGTTTCATTTTATCTCAGAGTTTTTCGGATGTTTCATTCATACCCAAGCTAGTTTTTTCTTTTTCTATGTGGAGATGACAAAAAATGGGGATACTGTTATCAAATAATACTAATCAACTTCCTGACAAAACTTTGTTACTTTAAAAGTAATAAAGCTTTCCAGCAATTCCTTCTGCTTCTTTTTACATAACATCTCTGCTACCAAACAAACAAATGAGAGAGAACCTGCCTCATCTCGTGGGAGCTTTTCAGTCCTGACAGGAGATTCTGGTTAAGTAACAAACATAATTAAAAGTAGTTGGTGTAGCAGGTGAGAATTACCATTAACAGCTGTAGCTTTGCTCTTGGGTTCGTCCATGTTCTGTTACTCCTGCTAATGAGGGGCCCTTGTTTGCATGACGCACAGCAAAGTAATTACAGAACAACATAAAACTGAATTCAAGTAAGTAAAATTTTACTAATATTGGATCTTTCAAGATAAAAATCACAAAGTACCTCACAAAAAAAATGCTAGAACATCAAAACAAAAGACGAAAATATGAGTACTCAGGTGTTTGTCCATGTGGAACTCTGAAAGTCAAAACCAGAATCTTAATAATAACAATAACCATTTCTGATTGCGCGTGCAACTCTCCATCTGCGTGGACATGAGAGCAGATGTTCTTAAAAGTGCTCAAAATGGACTGAAGCCAGAGCAAGGCTCCAAAACAGAACCCTGTGGCACACCGTAGACAAGAGACAAGGAAAAGAACCTGAACTAAGAAGCAGCCACAGAAAAGGAACATTTATGCAGATACTGACAGGTATTATGATCTGCTCCAGAGGAGAGCCCAGATTCTTATCCTATTGAGAAAATTGAGGTGGTCGCCATTGTCAAAGACAGAAGGCAAGTTCTTCATCAGCAAAACAGAACATTACCCTGCACCCACTTTGCATCGAGATGCTTATAGAAATGCTCCTTCTTATGAGTAACTGATCGAGCTTTTTGAGCCAGGATCTGAACAATATTTCCTGGATCCATGCTTTTAACTTAAAATGCAGAAACTGTATCAAAGCATACAGTAACTGTGTAAGAGTGCCTCTGCTACAAGAATACAAGATTTAACACAATCTGTTGTAGGGCTGTAAATTTAAGAGTATATCTTTCCTTTTAATTAGAAAATCTAACACTGTTCTCTGTCGCCCTTGTTATATAGCAGTTTAAGAGCTAATTGGCATTTAAATATATTAATGTTAAGTTCCAGAATTTTTTGTGCAGTTGGCACCAGGCTACAGCAAAAGCACTAGTGTTGCTTTTGCAATAACTTTTCTTGATATATTTTCAAGCTCCCTGTGACCTTTATCTCTGGAGCTGCTTGATTTAACATTTTTGTGCAAAACATTTTGCTGATAGATACCATACTTTATTATTATTATTTTTTGCAGATTCATCCCACTCCCATTGAAATTGCAACTGAGGAAGATGTAAGTGCTTTTCTTTCAATTTTAATGATTTGCTCTAAGACTGTACAGTATATACTTCAAGTTTATACCCTAAAGCCAAAATATTTAGGTTTCCTCAGCATGTACTCTAATCATTAAGAGTTACCGTTAGATTTTATATAAAATGAATGTTTTGTTCTAGCTCGTTAATGAGTTCCTTCAGGAAGCTCCACGCCCTCCACAGACCTTTGACATGGGTCAGCTGCTGGAGGAAATGCAGCAGATTGACCAGCAGAGCTACAGACAAGCTCCACAGAGAGGTGCTCTTCATCATTATTTGATGAAGTTTAAAAGATTTTTCTAAACCTTTTTTCCAGTAAATTTGAACTTCTTTGTATTTCCTTGTCATAGCTCCTGATGTGGCAGCGCTGGCCCTCTCTGGTGACTGGGTGGAGGAGTTCCTCCAAGGCTCTGATTCTGCCTCCGCCCCGGGGCTCATCGCACTCGGCGATGCCGCAGATGCTGATTGGACGAAAGAATTTATTGCCGAGGCAGCAGGTATGTTTTGTTTTCATTGCTTTTCTTGGCCTTCTGCATTTTTTGCTTAATGAGCAAATCATCTTTCTGCCGTTATCATCACTCTGTCTCATATCATCACGTTTTTTTGCTCAAATCAGAGTGAATATCTTTAGGACAAAGTCTTCATAGTGTAGCTGTTCTGACTCATGAACTCTGGACAGTGTCAGCAGAATTGCATCCAAGCTTCTTCCAAGGTTGTCCTTTCACACATGTAGCACAAAGCAAGAGATGATCTACTTTAAAATTTACTCACTGCTAAAAATAACCTGTTTGTTGAGAGTGCTGAGAGTCCACCGAATGATTACCTGCACTGTTCTCACACGCGTTCAGGCACAGGGTGTTTAAAAGGGAGCTGACAGTTATAAACCATTTAATGTCCGATCCAGCAGAATCAGACGTTTGAGTTCTCACATGCAGCTCTGTTAGGCGTCTACAAAGGTTTTTTTTTTTTTTTTGTTTTTTTTTTTTTATAGACTCACTGCATGGGTGAAAACAGCTTATGTCATTATTACGTGTTTGCTGTGTTTTTAATTTTTCAATTTCTCTCATTTTTAGATCCTGGCCGCTGGGCAGAAGAGTATCTGGAGCAGTCTGAGGAGAAGTTGTGGCTGGGGGATCTTGGAGACAAGGCAAATGAATGGTGAGCAGGGGATAGAGCCGGGGGGTGGAAGGGGGTTACAAGCACTGCATTACATGTAGAAAATGTAGAGTAGACATGTGAGGGAGAATCAAGGAGGACAAGAGTGCTGTTGGCAGAACTTAAAGCACTTGAAAAACTGTGATAATTTTCTCTTCTTGGTGAGTGAATTTTCTATTTAATTGTTAAACATTTAACCTGATATTCTCTTGTCTGACAGTGTTGAGTTAATCCATTAAAGCTCTGGTAGAAGCCAGTGAAGCAGCTGAACATGAAGTGAAAGCTGATTTAAAGAGTCCTTGTATAATCATCGTTGTGCACTGGGCTCTAAATACGAGAGTGTAAAATGCAGTTTATATTTGAAGTGATTTGTTCCAACCTACAGTACTGTGCAAACGTCTTGAGCCAGCCATCATCATTGCTTTATATTTTATATTCCATGAAATATTGGAAATGGGTGTCATTGAAACATCTGTAAATATACATTGAAATACAGAATATAAGTTGAAAATCGTGTGTACAATTCTAATATGCTTGAAAAGCAGTATTTGCTATGACTAACTTCATTCTTCACCTTATTGGTACAAAAATAAAACTATTTTATGTCGAAATGAGTGAAAAAACAGCAAATGATCAAAGAAAGGCTTTGAAAGACCTTCAAAAACTCTGAGAACGATTGTTCTAGACCACTTTAAAACATCATGGGAAAGTCTTGCTCAAGACCTTCTAGTTTTATAGCATCAAATTTATGTTTGTTTTTTTTATTGTTAATCTGACAGGACTAAGGAGTATCAAGCAGAAGACGAGCTGAGGCAGACAGCCAATGAGCTTGTCTCAAAGGTTGATGACCCAAAGTTACAAAACACAGAGGTGAGCAGTGTGTCATTGTGACACCGTAATACACACCATTTCCTTTTACATGTCTATCACCATGTTCTTTCACTTTTTTCTTTAACTCTTTTGTAGAGTAGGTCCTTGAGACTGTAGCATGTGGTGCACAGATGATTTTTGTGGTTTTTAATGGCTTTTGTCTCAGTATGGGAAGAAAGTTGCTGGTTTGGGAAGAAACTAGCATTACTGGTGTAAAACTGATGAATTAGTAATAGTAAATGCCTTTTTTTTTTTTGTTGTTGTAATTTGTTTTTTGTTGTTGTGTAGTTCCTGCGATTCATTAGGCAAATTGGCGAGGGCACTGTGACAGTGGAGAGCAAGACAGACAAACAGCTCACAGATAAAGCTCAGGCCGAGAATGCTCAGAACTGGGCCTCCAACCTCAACCAGGTACGAGTCGCAGCCCACTGAGGAAAGGATGGTTACAACTGTGAACGCTGTATGTTGGGGTAGAACACTGGTTCACTGTTGCCCAGTATAGGCTAAGCCTTGTGACTCATCACCCCAGTATCTGATGCAGTGTAAAATTTTCCACAAATGTAACCAGAAGCAGCCACCAGTCTGCTTGTAATATGAGTCTCCAGGCTGCAGTGTTGCAGATGGAATTTGTTTTTGCAGAGAAAGGGCTCTCATAACTGTCAGCTTCTCCTCTTGAGCATTTAGATTTTAATGTGCACGACCAAGATTTGGGGTTTTCCCATCTTGACGTGATTTTCCTTTCGCTCTGGATTTCACAGAAGGTGCAACTTCATTGCTTTGTATTCGACCAGTTCAGGCAGTAAAAGGCTGATGCCAGATCGAGTTTCTCTCTAAATGTATTTCTCTACAAGACGACAGATACAAAAGTACGGAGGCGTAATCCTTTCACTTGACTGAATTAATGAGAGATTTTATAATCCCAAAGGAGCCTTATTGATTTGAAAGCTTGATTTCTTGAGCTATAATACTGCTGCAGACTGTTTGTCTGCTGGATATTTCATGTTTCTCTTAGATCAGTTGAACCAATATGGCTTCAGGATGTAAGACGATGCATCTCAAATGCATTCAGACTGGCTAAGTGGTGACTCAAGAGACAAAGATTCCAGTACCTCCCAATGTTTCCAGCATAAACCAAGAGGAAACTGTATTAACAAAGCATGGGGCATTACTGCTTATGAAATCAAGGTTTCAAATTAATAGAGGCTCTTTTGGGATTTTAAGGTCCGTCACAACAATGTTTAACTGCTAACTTAGCTATCATGGGGGAAAGGTGAGGTATACTCTGAACAGCTGGTTTTTAAGCTGTATCTTTGATCCAGAAAAACAAGACAAAATAATTAGTCAAGTAAATGCATAACATTTCTGACTGCATTCAAAAATACACACAACCCCCCAAAAATATAGATCAGAGTTAAATATCTTTAACCCACAGGTGACTAAAATGACCAAATAGGTTCTTAAAAAAAAAAAAAAAAAAAAAAAAAAAAAAAAAAAAATATAAAAAAAAAAATAATATATAATATATATATATAATTATATATTATATTATATATATATATCAATAATATATTATAATAATTATATATAATATATAACTATATAATTCATATATATTATATATATTTATTAGTTATGTTTGTGTTTATGTCAGAAATTCTGAACTGCTGTGATGTTGTTTTATTCAGTCATTCTGCATCCTGAAAAGGTTAGGTTTAGTCTCAAGACTTCTGCAGCAGTGAGTCTTGCCATTTTAGGTTTGTGATCCATAGTTTGCTGCAGAACATTACAAGTGTGTAATGTAGAGATTAGAAGGGAAAACTACAACAAAATCAACACATATATTTAAAATGCACATATATTCAGTTATATGTTATTCCTGCTATATTAATGGGTTAATTCCTGTAACAAAAGTTCTAGAAGAAGTCTATTTAAAAATTCATAGTCTAAAGCATTATACAGCACAAAGAAATATACCACTGAGGGCATAAATGAATCATGTAATTGGAAAGTTAAAAATACTCTGCAAAGCAGCAAATTACTCAATTTTAGAGATTTACATAATTTCCTTAGGGATTTTTAAATTATTCTGATTAAAAGAGTATAAATAAGAAGGTTTGGGTTATTTTATTTTTTGTACCTCCTAAATTGGATCTAGAGATTGATTTGTTAGTAACTATTTTTTTTTATTTTATTTTATTTTTTTATTTACTAATTTTTACTAATCTAGTCAGAATTTGGAGAAATTGGGTGTTTATACTTCTGCCTTGAATCTCTGATGTTTTTACTTTTTACTGTGAAGCTCTATGCTGTAACCATGTATCTCCATAAATGCATCATCAACACAGTCTCGTTTACTGGCGCCGTTTGGGCTTAAGCTTCTCTGGCTACTTCTTCTCTTGCCATTTTTTTCAAATCGACTGTAAGAGAGGGGATCTTGGTTGCAAAAAACAAACCAAAAACAATTACCTCAAGAAGGTTCCTGTGACAAAGTCTGACTGTGAAACTGCTTGTTTGACAGGTGGTTAGCCAGTGAGTGTGCAGGTTCATACCAATGATAATCCTCTATTTTAAAAGATAGCATCACTATCATCATCATTTGTTTAAATTCAGTATGACCCAAAATAAGTGACTGGGCCCATGAGCTCATCAGGAGAGTGTTTACACAGGTCAAAACAGGAAGATTGGGGTTTTTTTTTAGTAGTTTTGCAACTACTGCTATCGCCATCTGGTGGCCTCCAGATAGAATGCAGGTGTAAGACGCTTGAACGTTGACTTTGTGATCTGTGTTCCCCCAGCTAGTGTTTGGATAAGGAAATTGCAGAGCATTGCAGGAACACCAGGGATAGATGCACATGCTGGCAGCAGGAGCTGCACCGTAGGCTCTAAATAGATTCAACGCAGAAGTATAAATTAAGCTATAATCTGTACTTTAATTTAATCTTTTGTAAGTCCAAAATTTGACCTGATATCTCAGTTTGCTTTTTTCTGCTTTACATCTGTTTCGTGCTCTTTTCCTGGCCTAAATGGCTTCCACATTATGTTGTGCATGTGTAGCTGTCAGCCATATTCATGCTACATTATGATTACATCTATGCCATCGCCCTCTAACTCTGAATTGTGCTTTTCCTATTTTTTATTTTATTTTGTTATTTTTATTTTTTTTAACCTGCCTTTGGATTCTTGGCTTACCATTACCTTCATTAACACCTGTTATTCATCTGCTCCTCTTGATACTTCAAATTACTCCTTTTTTGCCCACCCCTCCAAAAAATTTGTAAAAATCCTCCACACCAACTCCTCCTCTTCCTCGAAACATTGTCCCGTTCCCTACTGCCACCCCTCCCTCCGTAGTTCCTGATGAAGACGGGGGGAGGGAGTCTTCCCCTGGAACCCCCAGAGATGAATCAGAAGATTGACAAAGTAAAAGCTAAACAAGCAGAGCAGTGGGCCAGAGTCGTCAGGCAGGTACGACCTCTGTGGTCACGGCAGCTATCCATGTTTTATTTTAAGCTGCAGTTGTAGTTACTTATTTGTATGTTATGCTACCAGTGTTAACAATTTCGATCTTACCCATTCATTCAGATAGTCTCAGATTTCCTGCATCTAGTTGCTGTTTAGTGCGTTTACTGTCTTAGGAGAAAACTGGGAGTTAATTAGGAAGGAGATAAAGGAAGCAGTACGAGAAAAATGGTTTCTTCTGTGTTCTTCCACCTTTCATTTCTTTACTCCTTCACATTCACTCCCCTCTATATTTTTCCTCTCTGAATGCCCCGGTTCTCCCCTTCTAATAACAGTTTTCTCAGCCAGCGCATACAGATTCCTATCAACCACTGCCATTGCTCTTCATTGTTATTCAGGTGTCAGAGGAGTCGGCTGAAGCCTGGGTAGATGAGTTCGCTACATCAGGACCTGATTTTCAACAAGCGAAAGCCGCAGTGGAGGTGAGGCAAGAGTCTGTGACAATAAAAACCTTCAACCCAAAGCCAAGTATAATAAGTAGTATTGTAGAGGTTAAAGCACTGAGTGTCATCGGAGTTGAGGTTTGAAAATGGAAACTTTCCTGAATGATTGGCATGACGGTGCCCTTGATTTTTTTTTTTTTTTTTTTAAACACCCACAAACTTAATCCTGTTTAAGGAACGAAAAAAATATAGGGCCATCCTATAAGGCATCATCGATGCAGCAGCGTCTTCCAGTTGAAAAAGGTCAAAGTTATCTCCAATACGCTGTGAAGTAATGATGCGTGTCTGTCATTTTGTCAGAGTGATGTGGATTTCTGGGAGAAGCTGCAGCAGGAGTGGGAGGAGATGGCGAAGAGAGATGCAGAGAGTCATCCCTGGCTGTCTGACTTCGATCAGCTACTCAGCACTTCTTACGACAAGGTATCCGTCAGCCTGCTCAGAGCAGGTGTCTGCTGCTATCTGTTTTGTGTTGCAAGATTTCAGCATTTTTGCGCATACGGCTGTCATGCACAATGTCTAATGTGCTCCTGTGTTTCATATACCCTATTAAGTACTAATTAAAATCATATACACACACAAGTTCTCTGAGCAGTTTCAATGTTTTCCTTGTTTTCATTTGCAGGGCTATCAGTTTGAAGAGGAGAACCCCTACTTATCACACCCGGACCCTTTGTCAGAGGGATTGAAGAGGATGGAGGCAGGGGACATCCCTGGTGCCGTCCGGTTCTTTGAAAGTGCTGTGCAGAAGGAACCAGACAACCAGCTGGTAAGACTCTGAAAGGCTGTGTTCTCATTTGCATTACACTTTTTTTTTTTTTTTAATTCTTAGAACATCCTGTTATTAGTTAATATAACATTGTGGGCCAAAAGGTCTCCCTACTTCTAATTTTAGCCATGTTTTTCTCCTGCTTCCAACAGAAGGCCCTTGAAATAATACCATGTGTCTTTTTTTCCCCCATTAAATTGCAGGCTTGGCAATATCTGGGAACCTGTCAGGCAGAGAATGAGCAAGAATTTGCCGCCATCAGCGCCCTCCGCAGGTCAGTAGTCAAAGTTGACTAAAACATGTAGTAAAACATGTAGTTATTATTATTATTATTATTATTATTATTATTATTATTATTACTCTAGATCTGGGTGTTGTCTCTTGTCTATAGTTTTTGTATCTGTAAGCATATAAAACACATTTTGCATATAAAAAAAAATGTGTTTTTCCACCACAGAGTCTATGTTAAAGTGAGGATAGATTTTTGTTAAGACCTTTTTAAATGCATACTAATGTGAGTGTCACCTCAAAAGAAATATTTTCAACCAGGAAAGCACCTCCATATTTTAACATTTGTCGTTGCAAATAAGAGTTTCTTTGCCAAATGAATAGTCGTGTTTTTTCTGTCTGACTACTTCTTTTTATTACCACCATTCTTCCCATAGGTGTATAGAGCTGAAGAACGACAACCTGACTGCCCTCATGGCGCTGGCTGTCAGTTTCACCAATGAGTCACTGCACAGGCAGGCCTGTGAGACTCTATGTGACTGGCTAAAGCACAATCCAAAATACCACTCTGTTTGGGAGCAGAGTGAGCACGAACGCTCCAAAGACAGCTCCAAAGAAAGGGAGAAGGACAGAGAGAGGTTCGGGTCATTGCTGCCAGAGTGAGCATCACGCACGTTTAGGAGAATACAAAGATACCTCTTTCTCTTTGCCCTTTCCTTATTGCTTTTCCCTTGTGCAGGTCTTTGTTTACCGACGTCCAGTCCATGTACCTGCAAGCAGCCAATGTTGACCCTACCCAGGTGGACCCTCAGCTTCAGTGTGGTCTCGGCGTCCTCTTCAACCTCAGTGGAGAGTATGACAAGGCGGTGGACTGTTTCAGCGCTGCTCTCTCCGTCACTCCACAGGTTGGTGAAGAATTCTTTGTAGAAATTCCAATGGCTTCATGTCATGTGCTCAGTTTCTGAGCTCTTTCTTTGTTTTTCTGTCCCCATAAGGACTATCTGCTGTGGAATAAGCTGGGTGCCACGCTAGCCAACGGAAGCCGCTCAGAAGAGGCTGTGGCCGCCTACAGGAGAGCACTGGAACTGCAGCCTGGCTTCATACGCAGTCGCTATAACTTGGGAATCAGCTGTGTAAACTTAGGGGCACATAGGTGAGACAACAGTGCTGTTTTGATGTGTATTTTGCTAGAGAGTCTTGGCATGTAAAGAAGTAAAATCTTTAGATTAAATGCATAATCCTCCTGAAGCTGGTTTTTATGATAGGGGAGTGTCAAGGTTTACTCATTTTGTGGTTCACAACCTTACCACTGATGACCTGAGTGTGGCTCTCTTAACAGAACAGTTTTCTGATAGATGTGGAATTAGTCCAGCAGTTTACATTTAGATAAACTTTTAAAAAACGTGTTATGTGAAATCAGCATTTGATATACCCTTTTCAAATTGTCTTAAACACACTGACATTCTGCTGCTTACATACACATCAAATGCGTTCTGTGCCTTTTCAAATTCTGTCAGATTGCTACTTTTGAACTTTAGCAATTTTATGCTGCTTCCCAGATGTTTTTACCTTCCACTAGGGGGCAGTTTATAGTTAAATCTGCCTCCTAGTGGAAGGTATTTTATAGTCCCTTTTCCATTAGTACCTACTCCGATCAACTCAGCACGGTTCACCATGCTATTCAGGGTTTTCCATGAGGCCATAGAAACTGGTACCAGGTACTTTATTAGTACCTGCTCAGCCAGGGTTTCAAGCGATTGAAGCAGGTACTAGAAGTTACGTCGTCACGCTGCATGCCACCGATTGGCTCGTCAGTAGCATCACTCAATGAGTCATAAGTGCATCTCGTTCACGAAAATTAAAACTGCCATTTTTGAAACCAGCAACGAGGGAAATGGCTACAAAAACACCGCAGTGTTCCCCGAGTTTGACAAAAAGCCACAGACCGAGCAGTAGGTATATTCTTGGCTCAATGTCCACCTTTGTTGTAGCGTTCGTGTTGCATATTAATTACGTTGCAGGATGCCCAGACGCATTGCTATGGCAACAAGCGCGCACACTGGGTTGTAATGGGAAAACCAGTCGATCCGAGTCGTAGCGATCTGTGGCAAGTAAATCAGAGTAGCTACTAATGCAAAAAGGGCTTATGTGATACAGTTAGACCATACACAAAAGATGCTACACTAGACCAGACGTGCAAGAAATCTAATAAATCTCACAAAGGTTTGTGTTGATGATGATTGACATTCACTTTATAAGGTATACCTTCAGCGAGGTGCTGGAAACATTCCTCAGACATTTTCGTCTGTTTCGAAATGATTCCCTGACATCCCAGAGGTGCTGTATTGGATTGTGATCTCTGATCTCTCGCCAGCAGGTCATCTTCGCCATGTCTAAAAAGCTAAATGTTGCTGCCATTTGGCTGATTAGATATTTGTCTTATACAGCGCTTAACCAGGTGTACTTAATAAAGTGGCCACTAGAGTGTACACCAGTGAGAAATGGACCTTAATTTGCAAAAGTGAACTTAGTTTACGCAAGTTTTTTTTATTACTGTTGCCTGTTCAGGTTGATATCAGCACGTTGCAGATTGAACATAAATCCATCCTGTTCTCTTTTTTAACTCCACAGAGAGGCAGTGGAGCATTTCCTTGAAGCTTTATCTCTCCAGCGCCAGGCTATAGAGGATGGAGCGAGAGCGCCAAGGGGTCCCGGAGGAGCTGCGGCCACTATGATGTCCGACAATATCTGGTCCACCCTGCGCATGGCTCTCAGCATGATGGGAGAGAGCTCCCTGTACGCCGCGGCCGACAGGCGAGACTTGGACACCTTGATGGCTCATTTCTGCCAGAGAGAGGTGGATGGTGGGACTGAATGAAAACCTGCCAGGAGAGGGCTCATTGAGTGTGAATGTTTTTTGCTGGGAGGTAAATGTATGAGTGACTGAATGAAGCTGATTGAATGGAGGAATGAAGGGGACATGGTACAGCTAACGGTTAAAAGAAGATGATCGAGGAACACACTGTGAAGTGATCAAAGTGCTCATCATCATCATCATCATGTGTACATGTGTGTTTAAAAGTGTTGCCGTATCAGGCTTCACCTGTAGAGAAGCAGGCAGCAGTAATCCAGTCACGAACTGTTTCACACGTTCAGCAGTCACTGGATTTCCTCCTTTGTTGATCAAGAGAACCAGACTGAATGATTTTAACTTGAAAATCTTTCTCAGAGAAGAAGAGAAACAAGAATAAACATGGTTTAATCACTAATCTGTTCACCATCCAGCAATGTTAGTTTGTGTTAAGACACTCAGTCCTCTCCCTGTCTTTATTCACAGTTTGGTGGCCTCTGAGTTTATTATTACTGTGTTGATGTTGTTCCTACAGCATCTCGTTAACTTTGCTTCAGGACCACCATTGCAACCGGACAATCACATTGTTGTATTCGCTTTACAACTTGGGAACAAGATGTACACAAGAGTCTGGTAGGGACAACGCTGTGGTTCATGAATGGGTGAAACATAAGACTTTCACCCAGGAGACTGAGGCTTGTAGTCCTTGTTCATTTGAGACTTAGTTGACTGCTTTTCATTTTGAAAAGTATTTACTTCAGTCACTTTGGTTAGGTGTATAAAATGATCATATTAGAACTTAGTGAAGGCAAGCATCTTTTTTTTCCCCTCCCCCCTCAGGTGCAAAGCTAAGCTAGTGTTTTGTACACTACAAACCCTGTTTTATCAATTCACATGCCTCTTCATACAAAGGACTGGATGAGCCAGGGGTCTAACCAGGCCTTCCAATTCGCAGACGACCCGCTCTACCTCCAGAGCTGCAACCATCCCTGATTGCAACGGTGTGATTGATCAGTGATGGTCCTGATGGTGGAACAACACAGCAATTATCAGATGTGTGTACTCTCTGCGGTTATGTATAATCAAGGTACAAGACCTCTGACATTAAAGAGTGCTGCTTATGATCCAAGGTGCTCAGCAGGCGGAAGGATTACAGATTATGCCATTGTAAAGTAGAAATACAAGTCATAAGTGCTACAGCTCTTTTTGTTATACTTTATTTAATTTTTTAGTAATCATTATCATGCCAGGATAATGAACTGATAACCAGCGGGACTGTTACTCAAATGATAAGGTGTGTGTGTGTGTGTGTGTGTGTGTGTCTGTGTGTGTGTGTGGGGGTCGGGTGAGAGACATTATGTCAATGAGAGTGGCTTTTCTGGGTTCCTGTGCTCTTTTTCATATTGCTCCTGTAAAACTACTTGCTTCACTGTAAAATAATGCTCTATGCCATACTGTGTATTGTAACATAATTGATGCACTATAATTGTTTTCAGGCTACTTATATCCTGACAGCAATGTTTAATATAATATTCAGCAATAAAAGCTTTGATTCCAGACATCTGTTATTATCCTTTTATTTCAATTTGGACCCCCTCTTGTTGGTATATGGGTTGTTTCATGGTCCTATCGACTAATTTGCAATTTAAATGTTTAGACTAAATTCGATTTTCATATTATAGAGCAAGATGGTTTTATCAAAATGTCAGCTCTAAGAAGTGGGAAGACTTGCCAAATCAGCAGGGCATTGCATTTAAAGTTTCCTCAGAGTTAATAATAAGGATTTTAATTTGTTTAACACGTTTTTTTTTTTTGTTTTTGTGAGTAATGCAAAATTATTAAAACTTGTGAAATACAAAATGCTGTGGCTTGGGAGGTAGTGCAGGTCATCTGGTCTACAAGTTTATGGATCTTCATGCAAGATACTGATCCCTGAGTGGGCCTGATGCACACTGGAGTGTGTGCTAATGTTAGTTTAAAAGTGCTTATGCATAGAAACAGTTTGCATGAATTGGTGAATGAGCCTTGTAATAAAGTGCTTTGAGTGCTCAGCACTTAATAAAGAACAGTTAATTTACCAAAAAGTGATTTTATTTATTTATTTATTTATTTTTTTTGGGAGGGGGGGGTAATTCTATAATTTTTGTAGTGGTTTGGTTTTTTGGGTTGTGTTTTTTTTTTTTTTTTTTTTTTAGTGCATACACTTAACAACCACTTGATTAGGTACACTTGCAGACTCTAATATGGCCAGTGATATAGTACAGCCTGAAATCTTCAGAGCTCATACCAATGACGTTGGCTTATTCATTTAGGTTTTTGTTGAGGTTGTCAGGAAAAGTAACCTGATTTCATGATTACTTGCATTACATTTAATTCAGTTCCTATGTTTGTTTGTTTGTTTGTTTGTTTGTTCTAATCCACTTCCCTAACATACAGGTACTCAAAGTAAAAAATCTAAATTTAAATGCTTTAAAAAATTTATGCTAAATCTATCTGGAAATCTGAAGGGTTATAGCAAGCATTGTTTTTAACATTTGACTATCATTGTTATTTATGCGCAGATTTTATTCATTTTCACTTTAGTAGGTTTTCACTAAATGCGAACTCGCTATTCATGTTCAATGTTTTATTTATTTTTGGCACACTCCGGCCTCCATACTTACTTTAACAAGTCATATTCAAAAGAAAACTCGTAACTCGTGTTTCCGGAGCTTTCCCAACGCAATAATTCATTTTCTCCCACAAGTGAAAAACAAAACGTTTCCTTAAGTTATCAGCAGCCCACCCCGCCCTCTTTTAAACTTCGCATTCCTCTAGGCCAATCAGAGTCGAGAAGGCGAAGTGCAAGAGAAAGTTGATTGGTTCATTTAAAAATAACATAAGCGCAACCACGCCATTTAAATGTTTTAAAAGTCGTGTGTTCCTCCTGTTGATCTGAAGTGTGGAATAGGAGAAAGGCGGATAAACTATACGCTTGGTCCACTGTATTTGTCGTTTTTTCAGGTGAGTAGTGAAATAAATGACACGTCTGAATGATGTAGACCGAGTTTGTGTTTTTTTTCTTTTGCTCCACTTTAAACGGTTAACGGTGCAGTCACGTGAAACTGCAACATTTAGCTAACATACGTAGATGTGAATATGGTTTCCAGCTCTGTAAATGTCATACAAATTGTCCATAGTGACAGATATAGTAGTAAAGTCGTGTTTAAGATGAGCTACGATTTTTTTGTATTTAAAAACTAACGTTAACTTTAAGTCACGAGCACTAATCTATCAGCTAATAAGCTAAAATACAATGTTTAACAACAGGTTATTTATGCCTTGTCAAGCATTCGTTTTTACCGTTGTGTGATTGTAAGAATGAAGAATACACCAAGAAACGAGCCTTTCAATGTATTGATGAATGAGAATAATACATAGTTTTATTGTATTTCATCTAAATATGTGTACATCTGTGTTTTGTATTTTTGCTGTGTTTTTATGTTATGAATAAATAAATGAATAGAACTCTGTTTACCTGAATGGCAGGTAACATTAAAAAAAGGATCATGGGATCAAGTGAGAGTAAGATGACTGCATCTGCAGCCATAAAACCAGAGCCAGCCTTCAAAAAGACTCACATCAGTCACCTCATCGATCCTCGCTCCCCCTCAGCTGACATAGAACGAACACCTATTCAGGTGGGTTACCTGGTGGATCCATTCATATATTTAAAAAAACAAAACACAAAGTCTGAAAAAAATGTACTGTCTGAACTCCAGAAAATGTGCAGTCATTTTTTTTTTTATTAAAGAAGGCATGAACATTTTTACTTTGATCTTGAGGCCCTCTGATCCAAACTCTCTTCTGTACTCACATTTCAAAGACTTTGAAAAGCTTCTTGTTTGATCAGTGTGATATGTCCAAACTATAGAAGGTGTGAGGGGAACAAATGAGACTTTTCACATGCGCTTATACTCCATCTTTCTCAGATGGTGTGGATGAGTCTAGAAAGTTCACCCAAAATCCACATTTTGAAGTTTTCTCCAGTAAAGTATCAGAAAACAGATCCAAGATATCATTGCTTGTCATTGATCCTTTGTGTAATAAACACAAAGCTGGTGCAGTTTAGCTGCTAAACTTGCATGTCACAACATGCAAGTTTAAAAAATTACCCTCTGATGGGGAATAGGTGGGAGGCACTGATAATTATTGACCCTGCTTTATTCTCTACACTACTTTTGTCAACTGTGGGGCAATCAAACATAAAATAATTGAATATTTTTGCAAGGTTGGACAGCTTGTGTCCAAAACGTCTGCTGAGATGAAAAGCGAATGCCCTGTGGTGTTCGGTGATCCACGTTCACCTACCATTGGCATTACCCGCACCCCTGTGAGAGAAGTTATGAGAGGTAAGTAATATATAAACGTAATAACTTTCAGCTTGACTTTTCTCACTTTATTGAAAAAAAAAAAAAAACAAATCTAAAAAAATGACTTCCTTTCATTCATCTTTCCAGCAACAGTCGGGTCCTTTGCTCGTCGCCTGGGTATGATTTTCCACAGTGAGGTTGAAGGGAAACTCCCCGAAGGCCATCAGAAAGGCTTCAGTGGCGCATCAAAGAAAGAGGAGGACTTTATAAGTGAAGAGCTGGCATCGACTGAGCCCCTCCTGAGCCCACAGCCGTCCAGCAACCTTAATGAGCATGCTAACTTACTGGTGCCACCTGTCCAGCCCCCTCTCCAGAGCGTAGAGAAATTGAGTCCTTTTGTGCTTCCTGAAGAGCCTCAGGTGGAGGTGGAGATAGAAACTGAAGCAGATATTAGCCTGGAGGAGGCTGAGGAAGCAAGAGAGTCTCCTCTTCACAAGAGACTGAGCATGAGCCTGATAACCTGCCACGAGGGCGCTCCCTCCCCCCGAGCCTTTGCAGAGGTCCATCATGAAAATATTTCATCCCCAGAACCTGGCACAGAGGTGGAGCCACTTGGGGATGGTGTGGATCACGCTTACGCCCTTCCTTCTGCTACCATTGAAGCAGACTCTCCTGTTGAACCGGCCCCCTCCAACACTGATGCTGATGATTCCCTTGCACAGCCAGAGAAGGAAGAAACTAAAGAGCTCGCTAAAGAAGCTAATTTGCTTCCATCCAGTCCACCATGTGTTCGTGGTCCTGAGCAGCCACAGGCTTGCACCGGCATCCGCTGCCCCACCTTTGACTCAAAGAGCCCCAGCCAGACTGTTTTCAAACCGCAGTGGCTGGGAAATGGCTTTCGTCCGTCTGGGCTCAGAGCAAGAGGAGTGCAGGGGCTCGGTGGAAAAGGAGGCTCGTCTCCTCTCGCCGTCCGTGTGGCCGTTAAGAACGTAGCCAACGAAAACAAAGGACAGTCTGGAAAACTGAAGCAGAAAGGTGTGTAGGAAGTTTGTCACCTTTTGATTGTTTATGGTGAGACTGTATTGCTTTTCCTTTTTTTTAAACTTTCTTTTTCTTCAGGTACTGAAGGCCGCTCTCCGCTGCAGATCCTGAAGAAGACCAACTCACCCAGAGACCAGCGCACTCAGGTATTTGTAGCTGTAATTTACCCACATATGGGCTCATGAAAGCAACATCTGTGTTTTTACTTGTCCAAAAACACAGGAAATTCACGTTTTGATTTCTTCCCAGATGAAGCTGAAGACGTCCACTCCCGAAAAGCAGAGGGCTGGACAGATGGACCGCCGAGTGCTGGCTGTGTGTCTGGATAAGGAGAACCGATGAGGCACTGCACGCACTGTTTTTAAAAATGTGCTTTTATGTGTATAGCTTCCACAAACTATTTGTTGTCCTGTATATATTTAACTGCTTGTTGTTGTGTAAATAAAATTTGCAAACCTACTAGAGCTTTAAATTTTTACTGATTAACTCTTATCTGTTATTTGGAGAGTTTTCTTGTTCGTTTTTGTGCGCATTTAATCTTCGTCAACACCTAAATTATATTCAGAAATAACACTTGAAATTTAATATTTCTCCAGTTTGCAAAGATTGCATAGCTCACATGTCATTGAACTGACAAAGCGTCCTTGGGCAATGGTGAACACTTCGTTGCCCTCACCTATCAGAGTGTGAGTGTAAAGTGTCTTTTCTATACCCAAGGCATGCTTTGAGTGAAGAAAAAGCACTATGTAGCTACCAGTTCATTCAGCAGGTTACCTTGATGTCTGCTGAGTTGCTGTCATGTGATTGGCTGTTTGACATTTGCACTAGCGAGCACTATAGCAGGTGTACCTAATAAAATCTTAGGAAAAACAGACATTTTAGCATTAATTAGATGTAGCCCTTTTTTTTTTTTTTTAAAGTTTTTACATTTATTCATTTTTACTTTTTTGTCACAAGGAAACAGCAGAAGAGAGAAGGGTGTGGAAAGAGTAACAGGAAATAAATAAACAGCACAGTAGTAAACAGTCTTTCTATACTCTAAATGTTTGACTTGCAGGCAGATCATGTGGCCAGCTGATGATCTGTTCTTGGAGGAGCAGCTCCTATTTATGGTCTTTTTACATGCAATATTCAAAAGGGAGGAATATCGTCATATTGAATCGTGCCACTAGGTATCAGTCCCAAAAGCGTCACTGGGATCCTTGAAAATATCACAACAAAATATGTCCTCTAAAGTGTTTAGTGTCAACATTAAAGTCCATTGGTATGCTCGTAGTTTTGTACATGAACTGCTGTTACTGCACACTTCTACACAGTTTGTCCAGGGGTATATTTGTATGATGTGTACCTTCAATCGCTCCATCATCTTCTGGTGAAATTCCCTTTTGAATCTCTGTATTATAATTAATGTATTATAACTTGATAGAGAACTTGTGTTTTGGAGATATTCACATGTACATGAGTATGGGCGGAGTTAAATCTGGATGATAAGATCATCTGTGAGTAATGCCATTATATGGTTCTCCTTAGCTATTAGTTCCTATGAGTCAAGGCCTCTGTGAATATTCCATAAAGGGGTGAGCTGAGGCAACAACCCTGCATCTGTCTGACAGGTGATCTTTATTCTAGCATTTTTACCTGAGGCTATATCATCCTCATTTTTTTAATGATTAAATTTAATTGATAATATGGGGATAAAAGAGGTTGGTCAAGGTGAAGGTTTTACAGTGTGGATGGGAGTGAGGGTGATTGAAGCAGTTTGCACTTTCAACTCACAGTAAGAGGTTTCCTGGTTTGAGCTCCAACTGGTGGATCTCTATGTGGGGGTTGCTTGCTCTTCCTGCGTCTGTGTGTGCTTCCTCTGGGTTCTCCTGGCTTCCTCCCACAGTCCAAAGACATATATGTTAGGTTAGTTGGTGTTTTTAAATTAGCCGGACGCAATATGTGAGATAGATGAAGAGCAGATTTTTAAACATCTGCTCATTTATAAAATCAATCAGGGTTTGTTTAGCATGCAGCTGTGTGTAAAAAGCCTGCAAGGCTTCACATCTGAGCTTGTTAAATGCACAAAGAGCCTGTTTATCCTTAAGAGAAACTACATTCTTATGCTTTTGTCTAGACGACTCAAGTCACGCTACAAATAAATGCTCACATTTTCTCTACAGTGAAATCAAAGAAAACAGAAGCGTGGCTGACATTTCACATGCTTCACTCGTATCTAGAAGGATTTGAATGCCAGAAATAAACATTTAGACTTGTGTAATGCAGATCTTTATTAGATAGTGCTGCTTCACTTTGTACAGTGTGTATCCACTCTGGAAAAGAGCCCGTTTAAATTAGAGTTAGATTGTTTTTTTCATTTTTATATACACAACCTGTCCTTCAAGTTTAAAGGTTTGCATGCAGAGGAAAAGTAAGCACTTATATACACATTCAGATGTACTACTCATAAGCACGGCAGCCATTACCATCCATGTACCACTCATACAAAGAGTCCTGTCCTGAGACAAATGGGTCATCTTTTTATGTAAGTGCTTAGCGAAGCATGAAAATCATTTTATTATCCCATCTGTCAGTTCAGCAGTTTACCCAAAGGACTTTTCAGGTCTAGCTACCGAGGGGTTAGGCCGAGTGATGAGACCCGAAATCCTGGTAAATATTGTCCATCGATCACATACAAAAACACACGCTAATGCAGACATCTGCAAGCTAGAACTCCATTTTAACTAAAGTTAAGAAAATGAACAGGAAGTAAATGTAAGCATCTAGAGAATCTACCAAAACTAACAACAAACAACAGTCTGAAACAATAAAGCTCATATTATTTATATGATTTAACTTATGCTATGATAGAAATCACAGCATGTTAGTAAGTTACCCAACACAACATATGCTTCGGCTGGACGTATTCAATTCTATCTCATCCTGTGTGCTACCGTTTCCATTTGGCAACTGTTCTCAAATTGCTGTAATTAATGTGCATCCATGTGAACCACAGTAGAATTAACTACTGATGGGAATGACATTTGCTCAGACCCCCGAACCCAGAATTCCCCCATAACGTGAGAAGAAAGTTTGGAGCGCAACGTGATGGAGAGGAGAGAAAATCTTCACATTACAACCCCGCTCCACCGTTAGATAGGACTTGGCACAATTTGACATACCCTCTTCTCACCCCATGTGACTCCTCATCCCCTCCCACAGACCTCAATTTCTTTATATTTTCTTCACTTCACTAAGTGCTCTCTTTGCAATGAACAGCCTCAGTTCCAGATCTTGAGGAAGCTGTCCCAGGATCCCGTGCAGCACGCCATGCCATCCGTGGATACTCCGATGCAGCTCACTCTGTTGTCGTGACCAGCCAGCACACCTGAACAGCAGCAAGCAGGGAAATAAATGAGACAAAGGGTCAAACATTTTGAAATAAACTTCCAATTCAGATTTATCTCCCAGTTTTTTCTTTTAGTTCACTTATGTGCAAAACTAAACTTTACAAGGAAATGTAACTAAAAGAATATTGTGTGCTTGTAAAACTAATAATAGACGGAAAAAGTAGTTTTAGTCTTTCTTGTTTGGTCAGATTTGTCCAGCAGCATTAAGAGGAGTTGGTGCAAATATTTATTGTCCCTGGGGTGTATATGGGACTGTGTGTCAGGTGTTTGTGTTGCATTATATTACTGTATTGAAACCACAATGACAGAAAGAAGAGAGCAAACTCACTCTGGAAACTAAGTGAAAGGAATATAGCAGAAAAAAGATGGAGGAAAAAAAAGTCGAATAACTCGGTTCCTCACCGACTCTCTCGGCTTTGAGCGAGTCCCAGATGTTGACGTTGAAGTCGTCGTAGCCAGCCAGTATCAGGCGTCCAGACAGGGAGGGGGCCAGAGAGGTCACCCCGCACATGATGCTGCTGTCCTGGTAGGTGATGAGCTCCTGGTCAGCTCGCATGTCGTACATCTTGCAGGTGGCGTCATCTGATCCTGTTATCACTGCATTACCGTTGGGGAAGAACTGGAGGAAATAGAAGTGGTTAGAAAGCGTGCCTCCTTGGACAGGACGCGCTGAGAGCTTTGCGCACAATGGAAAAGGAAATCTTTTTTTCCCCCTTTGTTCTCACCCCAATGGCGTTGATGTCACTCTCGTGACCTCCAAAGGTCTGTCTGCAGGTGCCCTCCCTGATGTCCCACAGCTTAGCTGTGAAGTCACAAGCCCCTGAGATGAAAAACTTGAAGTCTGGGGACACGCCGAGGGACATGCAGTCTCCCTGGTGTCCGGCAAACACAGTCTTCTGGGTCCCCGTCTCAATGTCCCATAGTACGCTAGAAAGGCAAGTTTAATTCAATTTAAAGTGCAAAAGAATCAATTCAAGCTTTCTTTTGTTCAGTAAATCGAACTATATTCTTACCAAGTGCAGTCGCCTGAGCTGGT
Organism: Haplochromis burtoni; assembly: GCF_018398535.1. Classification (NCBI taxonomy): domain Eukaryota; kingdom Metazoa; phylum Chordata; class Actinopteri; order Cichliformes; family Cichlidae; genus Haplochromis; species Haplochromis burtoni. The sequence goes on from NW_024582441.1 coordinate 1,304,637, forward strand.
GATGATCTCAGTGTCGCTGAGGAAACGACAGCAGGACAGGTAACCTGTACAACCACAGAAATACCACATGGGGCACCGCAGGACTCATCACAAAGGAGCGTTTAATTTCTGTTTCTTGTCACCTTCCTACCTGTGTGCGCTGCCAGCTCTCTCATGACCTTGACATTCCCATCCTTGCCTTTCAGGTTGTAGATGGAGCACATGTTGTCCAGACCGCCACACGCCACAAGGTTTCCAGAAGGTGCATAGGCACAGGTCATCACCCACGATGACTTGAGGGGGATGGCATTCACCTAGGTGTACACAGAGGACAGGAGAGCTTGTTTTCAGCCTCTGAATTTACTGTCGTATATTTAGTTGTCTCACGATGGAAATTTAGATCCTGTAACTTTTAAAGGTGTGTGCTTAAGTCTTAATGTTTGAGCGAGAGATGCTCAAGGCACAGTGAGAAGTACCTTGTGTATTTTGGTGTGTTTGAGAGTGAATACACCCTGCACGGTTTACAACCACGTTTACTTTGGGTTTAGGTATAGCTGGAAACAAAAATTCCTATTACCGGAATTGTAATAGACCTGCCCTTTGGCCTCTCCTACCTTGTTGGTCGTGATGGTGTCCCACACTATGAGTTTTCCATCCTGCGAGGCACTGACACACAGCCTGGGGGAGAAATGTGGATTAAAATCAGCAAAAAACCCCAAAACACGTGAAGCAGAGGCTTTAACATTAAGAATATGCTCCCCCCTATCAATTTACTCAGTTTAAAGCAAATCTAATTTACCATCTCCCTTCTGCATATCTGGACTTTTCTCACTTTCCTCACAATTATTTAGAAAATTATTAGAAAACTATCATATCTTGGCTGCAACACAAACAAAAAAGCAGGTGTTCTTTCAATTTGTGCAGCATGTTGGGTAATTACTTTGAATCTGTGGACCAGTGCATTGCATAGATCTTGGCAAGATGACCCCTTAGTGTTTTCCTGGTCTTCATCTGGACACGCCCCATCACTGTGATCCCAGCTACTGCCTCCTGCAGTGTGGTATCCTGCACCGCCTTGCGAGCTGCCTGCAGAGCACACACACACAAAGTGCCGTCAGGAATAATATGTGAACAGACGTCAGACAGAACAGTATGTGTATTATGCTGGATCTACCACAGATGATATATTGTGGCCAACTTACGGTAATCTGGTCTTTGAGACTATCTGCCTCCTTTCGAAGTTGCTCCATTTCACCCATGGCGATCAATCAATAGTGGGCTGTAGAGAAGATGTCAGAAGAGGCCGTAGTCCTGGGAATAAGAAGGAGAGTTCCGGTGAAGCAGCATGAACAAAACTCAGTCACCAAGAAATCATAAAATCTTTGCCAAGTCACCCGCGCTATCCTTCCATCCCAGAATTTTACCTGCATTTACCTGTTAACCTCCCTACTGCAGGTCTCCAGGTAAGTGCTGCTTTGCAAGTCAAACCACCCCCATCTGCTTTGCAAACTTTTTCTAACTTTGCAGGAACATACAGAGAAACCCACAAGACACACCTACACTCAGACACGCACGCACAGGCAGACCGTATGAATATTCACCCAGTTAAAGTTTGCTCTTCAGACGATGTGAGAGCAAAGATCCTCACCCTCAATGTACACACAAACCAGTATGTCCTGTAATGATGCGTATCAGCTCTCACTCGCTGCCTCTCAGCTTCACGGCAAATTCACAACACTTGTAGAGGAATTTGTGCCATTTAACACTCCAGCTGAGCTCTCATCTGCTGCTGATGGCTATTAAATTTGCTAATGTGATGATTAAATGAGCAATGTTTAGCGGTACAACCAATCGCCTAATGGTCAGACTCATAAAGTGTGACAAATGTAATCAACGCACAACTGAAGAGGCAGCCAGAAAGTCAGAAAGTGGCACAGAGAAGTTCAGATGGAAAAGCACGGCGTTAATTTCTCAGGTGAAGCACCACAATATAAGCAAACTTTTAAAAGAAAACACACCCTTTTCAGTTTCTTGTACAAATATTAAAAGTTACGTCTTTTTCTTTCTAAAGCAATCAGTTTTCATGATGCCATTTCCTTTATCTTACCTTAAAAAGTGACAGGAGGGAATACTTGCGCTGATTTTACCGTTTGCGTCCCTGCAGCAATCTCTCGCTTTCTCTCCCCTCTACTATTTGAATGAGTGTCCCTGTCAAAACACATGACCAAGTGGATTTGCCTCTAATTTGTTTGAAGTGAAAAGGAGAGGAAGGGAAAGGAGGGAGTGACTCTGTAAAAGAAAGAGATTTGATTTAATTGTTTGCCACTGGGCTTTATGTGTAAAGCTAAAGTAAATGGATGATGGCCTGATGCGGCGCTCCAAAAACACACACCAGCCGCAGCAGCTACACTTTGGGTGTAGCTTTCTTAAACTGCTTACTGATACGTCGTCCCTGAAGTTTCTGAACCAAGGGGGATTTTAAAGCCTTTGCTCCAGATGTGGAAATTGCTCCAGTAATGAGCGTTTTAATGACGCTTGAGTGTTTTAGTCGTGCTATTACCCTTTTGCCATTGTGTTCCTGGGACCCTGCCATTGTTCCGTGTGATTAAATGACTGCTAGGTTGGTGGGATGGTGGAGTGCATTAACACAAACAGAGGGAGAAGTGGAGGCAGAGGGAGGGGAGGCAGGGGGTTGAAATAAGGGGGGGGTGAAGGGTAAGAGGTGAGGCAGGAGAGTGAGTTTTAAATCCTACTGGCTGAGATTTTAAGGGATGCCTTTTGAATCAAATCTGCTCTCATCCGATTACTGACTGCTCTTTGCATCTGGATAAGAGATGGAGAAAGGGATGGGGCGGCAGATAGGGGCATGAGAATGAGGTAGGGGGCAGATGGAGGAGGTGGGCAGAGGGAGAGCTGGTGAAAGGTGGGGCAGGGCCCATCAGTATGGCCAGTGATTCGACTTTGAATCAGAGAGCTCCTCAAACAGTTTCCCTCTTATATTCTTGAAGGGGATGTTAAGAAGTTGTTAAATGGCAGCGAATTATTAGTTTATGTGAAATAACATTTATGTCACTATTAAGCTGTTTTCATTGGCTTTAATTAAACCGTAACACTCAGTTCGCATCACAGTGAAAATGTCTTCCTGACTTCAGCCAAAGCACCTCTCCCTTCTCCACCAACAGTGTATATGACTTCTTGTAAAAGGCACACTGTAACAGATCATTTTTTCACGTTGCATAAATACCATCGACCACTTCTCCAACTCTTAAAACTTCAAACAGCCGATGCTTTGATTCTTAAGTTTACACGGAAAATAATAACTGGAATAACTTTACGCAGCTCTGTCATGCAGATTATGTCCGATTGCATTAAGAGTCAGACCACGAAAGGAGTTTGTTTTTTATTCAGATTATCAGAGCATACAATTAAATCACTATTGTATGCTGATCCCGTGCAAATCCCTCATCTGCATGTGCTGTAAGCAAAAGATGAAACGCAGCTAAAGACATCGGGTGTGTATCAGTATTAATGTGACATCTCCATACTCCATATTTAATCAGACTGTTTTAATAATCAGCAGGTTTCCAGCTTGAGAAGAACTCTTACACTTCTTTTCTGAAGTGTAGGAATCACAACACTCAAAACAACATTTAAAAACGTCACAAATATGGACACATTTTTAAAAGATATCAGCCGGAAATGTGTTCAGGTCCGTTTTGTATGACCCTTGATGCCCATGAAGCATGACACCGCAGCATATCCACAAAACTGAAAAATGAAAACATCAATGTCTGCTGAAAGGAACACATGACTATCCACTTACCAATCGGAGACTGCTATCGAGGTGTTCTGGTAGATCTTCAATCCCTCTTCCTGCAGCGGCCTCTCTCAGGTTGCTGTCATAAGTTCAGCCTGTCTGTTCCTACTCTTTCCTCCACTCATTCGCTTTTGGTATCGCGGACAGTGCGGTATTCCTCACTTGCCTCACTGCTCCTATGAGGAACAAATGAGGATTGGAGGGATGAAGGGAGATCAGCAATGAGGGGATAAACCCTGGGATGGAAGAGTAAGGGGGAGGGGGGGTGATGGTGAAATAGACAGAAAGGGAGAAGAAACAGTGGGTGAAACCAAACAAGGTGCAGAGCATGTCTGTAGGGTCACAAGACATGAGCCGGGGTGAATCCAAGTCAAAAGACTAAGAGATGGAAATCGTGGAGGGGAGGGAGAAGAGGATAAATAGAGGACCTGGGAACATGGCTTTTTATGGTGCTGAGATAGTTTTCAAAAGATCTATGACTGACAGGAGGGTTTGTGTTTTGTAAACCTGAGGTGAAGCTAATATTAGAAAGTGTATGGGCAGAGGGGGAGATTGGCAGTGTAGGGATCCGACTGGCTACAATGATAAAGCAAGAATAGCTGCAGGATTAAGGTGAATGGATGATTCTTACACACAAGCAGACCAACAACCATGGGCATTTCCTGACAGTGTGTAGAGCGTGCGCCACTATAGCTGTCTCCTATGTTCTTTGTCATCTAAAGGTAGAGATAAAGAGCCACAATATCCCTTTGGTTTGCTCGAGTTCTGCCCACACATCTAAATTTAGAGGTTTCTGTTGTCACTCGTCTGTTGATGTGCCACTCCACAGCTTTTGCACATTATCTAACAGAGTAAATCACCTGTGTTAGTTACGAAACAACGCAGCTTGCACTCACGATCATGACATTGCATTGTTAGGCAGAGAGCCGGATCGACGAGAACAGACTGCGTTTGACCCAAAAGGCCTGGGAGAAAGTCACCGAATCAGGTGCTGAATCCCAACTGCATTGTTAAAGGGAGCTCCCATTCCTTTCTCCCACTGAGGTTTTCACATGGATCAGGAGAGTCACTTTATTGAGAGTTACTTTCTGTAGCTGAAGTATGTTCATGAAAAATGTATGGCAGAGCTATTGTACTGCAGTGTCTGTAACTTCTCCTTGAAATTTGTGTCAAATACCGAGTGTCCTCTGAACAAGAAGAACACATTCAAATCCTAAACTAGTCCTAAAACAAATTTGCTTAGGGGTGTTTACAAGTACACAGTGACAACATGCAAAACATCCCAGTCTAAGACCTTGTTTAATGCTCTTTCTCTAAAACACACTTCACTTAGTTGCAAAGAATAATTAGAAAATCTAACATAAAATCCTGCCCATGAAGAAATTAAATCCTACTTGTTCCAATATAGAACAAGTAGCCCAGATATCACATTGCTACTTTCCAGGCAAACCCTTGTTGACACAGATTCGGACAGTTGAACGCCATCAGACAATACGAATCCCTTGTTTGCACATTTGTGAACATATCTGTGTTTGGAGCAGAAAAGCCTTTGCTGTGTGCTTCCTGGCTTCATTCTGTGATTCAGCGCGGCTAAATTGAGCTCTGCAGTTTAAAAGCGTTGACCTTTGCTCGCTGGATTGTGGTAACGGCAGTGGTGCTGACCCTTGATTTGGAGAAATGGAGTCAGGGAAGCACAGGCTGTGAAACGGCGAGTGAAACAGAGAGAAAAAACAAAGAGCAAAACAAGGGATTTGTTAGCAGAGGCACAGAAACAGGGCGGGATAAAGACAGAAAGAGTGTCCGATTATGGGTTACTATTTAAAGACTAACAATGCCGCGCTCTACGACAAGGAAAACTCTCAAAGTGGTTTGTAAAGTCTTATAATCTTCTATGATTTTATTACATTTACTACTGATGTTAAACCGACTGAACTGAAAGCAGAAAAGGTGAGCATCCCTCCCCGAGTGAGATGAAAATTTCACTGCACTCGGTCCCTGCACAGCACAATAAAAACAAGAAGAGGAGAGTTTGTTTTGTTTACTTTGCACACGCTGAAAGAGATCTCTGAACATTTGATCTGTGGGAGGAGTGAGTGGATTAAATGACAAATGTGTCAGACACAAACATGTTGTTAGACTGTTGATGTTTATATAACTCATTATGGTCTAGACGACCCTTACTGAAGTTCAAACCCAGTATCAAAATGGAGCAGAAAGCTGATTTAAATGACTTTGAGCACGGCATAGTTGTTGGTGCTACAAAGTAGATCATCAGTCACTTCTGCTGGCTAAGAACAGAAAACCAAGACTACAATTCACATAGGATCACCAAAATTAGACAACGGGAAATTAAAAAAGCATTGCTTGGTTTGATGAGTCCCAATTTCTGCTGTGGTGTTTGAGTGGTGGGGTCAAAATTTGACACAACACGAAAGCATTGTTTCATTCTGCCTTGTAACAGCTGCTCAGGCTGCTGGTGGTGTAACAGTGTGTGTGTGTGTGTGTGTGTGGGGGGACTTTATTACCAGGTGTGGATCACTGAAACACCACAGCCAACTTGTGAACTGTTCCTGACCATATCCTTCCCTTTATAATGTGCCATTTTGCTCAAATCATCACAAACTGGTTTCTTGACAATGAGTTCACTTGTACTCAAATAGCCTCCACAATCACCAGATCTCAGTCCCATAGAGCACCTTTGGGATGTGGTGGAACAGGAGATTTGCATCATGGATTTGCAGCTAACAAATCTGTAGCAATGGTGTGATGCTATTATGTGAATATGGTGAAAAATATCTGAGGAATGTTTTCAGCATCTTGTTGAATCTGTGCCGTGAAGCATTAAGACGGCTCTAAAGGTGAAAGAGGATCCAACCCGATACTAGCAAGATGAACTTGAAAATGAAATAGCAAGTGAGTGGGTGTATATTCACCTTGCATATGTTCCCAAGCAATATCTGTGCACTCTCAGCAGGCGGTTTGTGCTTAGACAAAAACATCTGTCAATCAGGTGTGGGTATAATTTGACTGATAATTCAAGGTTTTACTGTTTACATTAAAATGACGAGCATTCGTTTTTCTGACAAGTTTCTTTCAGTATTCGTGTGTAAACTGGCAGTGTTTTGATGCAGAGATTAGCAGACGAGGTCGTCTCACAGCAACAAGGTTCTGGGTTCAACTCAAAGTTGATTTTCTGAGCCGTCTGCAGGGGAGTCGAGGAGAAAAAATCTCCTTCCACTTTCCAAGCAAACTGAAATGACTGCGAAGACTTTTCACCTTAGACTGTGTCTGATGGTGCACCTACCCTGAAGGGTTCAACAGTAACAGTAAGCTGCTGTAAACAGAGTACAGTTTCTTGTTCTAACTGTACGTAAGCAGTTGGTGTGTTGAAATGTTGCATCTCTGCTGCTGTTCTTTTAACTTTTGATACAGGCTACCCCTATAAACAGGAATGTAAAATAAAAACTGGAATCTTATTATTTCTGTTTACTCTACTCTTCAAAATTACGTAAGGCCAGACATCATCATCAGGCAACCAATAGGAGGTTAGGGTCATAATCACAAATAGTAGGAAATGTGATATAGGAGATGAGTATCCTGTCTGCTACTCACTACACACAGCACTTAATTATAATAACACCAGTTTTATAACTATGCGGCTGAGCCTTACATAATTTCTGCTGCTCATGTAAAAACATAGAAATTTGATGTGTAAATTTCTCGTTTGTATACGCAGGTATCATTAGACGGCTGTGATCTTTAATGTGCATTTAAAAAGCATTAAAATGCATTATGCATAAAATGCTTTTTAGTGACTAACTACTACTTAAGTGAAGATTAATGCGGAGGTGTTTTGGGCGCTACGTGGTCTCAATGTGAGAGGGAGGGAAGAGGTTAAACCCAAGGCTGCATTAAAAAGGGCCCACCGACCCAATTCCAGCAGCAGGGGATTATAACACAGGGGGGAGTAAGAGTGTTAATATGGGCCATGAATGGTACTTAAGTCGGCACCTAATGCACAAGATGAAAGCAGAGGAGGGGGGCTGAGTGGAGGCTCTGGTTGTAATGGGGAGGATAAGATGGGAGAAGGTGGTCGAGTGTCACTGCGCTGCATGTGAATGATTAAATCATCTCTCCCGGATTACTATTCCATATTCTAAATGGGAGATGTTTTTAAGCTTCATAAACAAATGCACTCATTTATGAGGGATTAACAGTAATCTCTCTATTTCTATCTTTTTTTCCCCTCCCTCCACACCTCTCGCTGTCTGTCTCTGGTCCTTTTCTCCCTCTTTTACTGCCTCAAACGATAGTTTCTGGACAGCGCCACTGTGTTCACAGGTTCCTGCTGCTGTGTGGTTCCTATCTTATCATCCTATCTTTGTCTAACAGACTAAATAAACTTTAACCTTCTTTTTGTTTATTTTTAATTGTTTTTATCAGCAGGGTGTTAAAGAGGGTGTGCAGTAATCACCTAATAGATTACACAGACCTGTTTTCACATCATCTAATGCGCTCTCTGTTCAGCACTTGCATGCATTTGGCATACAATACCCACGATACACCTGTACAGAGTCACATTTACGACTTTTTTTATTCTCTTTGGTTTTTAGGGCAGTGATTGACATTAGAGGGACGACAGGACATTATTTCTCTCATATACCCTCATCGTATACAGTATAAATACAGTATATACACAGATGCAAACTGTACACCACCAGGCAGCAACATGAAGAGGGTGAACGTGTGGGTAAATGATGGAGTTTGGGCTCATTCTGGCCCTCACAGCTCATCCTTGCCCCCTGTCACCCTGCCTCTCTCTCGCTTCTTTTCCTTTGTCACTTGGCTCCGAGCGTTACGGCTAGAGGTGGCACCTCCCTCCTTCTCCTCGTCCGTTTTCACCACACTGTGTCCATCTGCAGCCCACACGGCCTCTGCCTCCTCTCGCTCCTGAGGGAGAGATCCAAAATGCAGCTCAAATATTGACTTCCTGCAGTCACAGTGACATAAAACTAAAGTTTGGGAGGAACATTCATCTTTGTTGGAATGATTTCAACTTCTCTTCTTGCACTTTTGGGACAATTTTTCTGTAAAAGAGATTCTCCTCTGTTAGAGTGAGCTTCATTTGCTCAACACGAGCCCACAGGGCAAACAATGACCAATGCGGGATAAACTAAGTTAATGAAACTTTGCTTGCATAACCAAAACTTTAATGAAAATGTAGCCAAGCAGAAAATGTAAGGCTGGAGCTGAAAACCCCCTGTTCATCTAAGCAAAGTGTGTTTCTACATGTAAATTTAGATTTTCTTTTATCTACGTGATGCTAAAAGTTATGTAAACTGAGTCATTTCGATAGTCTCTTTGGCTCGACAGCAACTCTTCAGCGCAGCTCCTTACATCTCTGTTATTATCACTGATGAGGATGCACTCCCTCGCTGCAGAAAATCACAGCTTATTAAAAGAACTAAACATGTTTTGGTTTATAAATTGTCAGGGGCATGAAAAATGATTGCATTTATGATAAACCTAAAAGACAATGTCAAGGCATCACCACAGACCAGGCACAGTAAATAGGAAAACATGCAAACAGCCACAAGATTTGCATTGTGCCCCAGCTGCTCATGTTATCCAACACCGGTATCATGACATCATCAACCACACGCCTGCAGGTGACCGGCCAGACCTGAGGAGGAGGAGAAGGAGGTCATGGCAGCTCTGTGCTGTCATAAAGCTCACCCTGTCCCTGTAGAGCTTCTCCTTTGTGAACCAGAGGGCCAGGGCGCACCGCCGGCCTCTGGTCACCGCGGTAACACCGTGAGGATTTACCGGACCCGAGGAGAAGCCCACCAGTCGACCACAGCTGGGTTTCACTCGAGCCTGAAGGCACAGAAGACAAGTTTACCAGCTCCAACAAATATATTAATTAAAGACTTAAAATAGTAATAAAAAGATTAGAATGACTTACCGTTACTGTCTTGGCATCTCTGTTAGTGAAGAACAACTCTCCGCCATCAAAGTCGTCATTCAGGTAGAGGATGGCGCTGTGAGACAGAGAGATGTTTGTCATTCAGTCGTAAAAGTAACCTGCTGTGTAAGAATTAGGCTGAAATCTGAGCATAAATGCACACACAGTCATTTGATTATTACAGTTTGTTATTACACTGTTATGTAGTCCTGCTAATTCCACTTTACATTTTAATCCCATTTATTTATTTTTAAATTTCACACCTATGTGGACCGTTTTAATTTCTCACTAAAACTTCTCATGTCTTCATCCATTTATTGGCCACTTAATATTTCTTCATCGTTTACTATACGATGAAGAAACAGGCAGGTGAAGGTGAGATTCTGTGCCATGGAGAAATGTCAGTTTAATCAATCATGCAAAAATAATATAACATTTAGATAAGAAAATTGTCCAAAAAAATAAAATTAATTCATTACCCCTGAAATAAAAAGAAATGTAACTTTACTTTGCAGCATTGCAGATTTCCTGCCACAAGGAAGGTCAAATCCAGGGTTAAAGTTTTAAAATGTGAAATAGAAACAATTAATGTGTAACAGGCTGGTTCTTCTGAAGGTTTCTTCCTGTTAAAAGGGAGTTTTTCCTTCCTACTGTCACCAAGTGCTTGCTCCTAGGGGGTCATCTTGTTGGGGTTTCTCTGTTTTGTTGTAGGATCTTTAACTTTCAATATAAAGCATCTTGAGGTGACGGTTGTTGTGATTTGCCACTGACTAAAATTCAATTCAATAATGTCACAAAATTTTTAAACTGACAGTTACATTTCATAACAGGAGCACTCAGACAGCCCACCTCCATCCACCTCATAACCATCTCATAAAATCTGAAAATGATATCTTGAAAACTGTGGACACTAAAGTGCTAACAAACAAACAGACAGACAAACAGAACTTGCAACAATTACACATTTCCTTCCTTTGGTCAAAGCAGAAACATTGAAACACTACCACCTACAACCATTTGGGCCTTTTTTGCCAAAAATTCAGCTCAAAATGTAACTAAGCCATTTCAGTCTCCAATTATTAACGTTTTTTTCCTTAGACTGACCTGTTGGCATATAATAAAAACTAAAAACACCAACTTTAAGTGTCACGTTCAGTTTTCAGTTGCATTTATTTATGGAGTAATTGTGTTGTAGAGCAGTGTTTTCTCTGCTCTCCCTCCACCTCCATCGGTTCATGTAGCTCTAAGGTGTCATTATTTCCCCATAACAACAGAACAAAACTATTTATCAGTGACGACAGGTGCTCTGGTTGTTTTGATATTTGCCACAATTGTTCCCCTGAAACACTGTTTAAGACTTGCAGTGCAAACTAATGCTTTTTAGGTAATTCCCTATAAAATCAGCAACATCTAAGAAATGTTCCCACCTGTCCTCTTCAGACACAGCAAGATATTTTTCTGTAATCAGTTTTTGAGCACCAGTATCTCGGGATACATCATTGTTTAAACAGCAAAATTAGTTGCAGATACAAGCATGCTATGTTTTAGCTTTCCTTTGATTATTTGCTAAGGAAAGCTTCAAAAAGTTGACTTCATTTTCTAATACTAATATTGTAACACTCCCAAATGTAGCTTATGGCTGTGAAATGGAGAAACAACGTCGATGTTCACATCTTCTATATAATGGTTTGAAAATGTCACATTCCTCAAGCAGCTAAAGGTGTTTCTCAGAAAACTATTCTGAGCAGACACAAGTCTCTGGATCACAGAGTTCTTTGTTCAGTTTGTGACAGCTTTGTTCTGGCAACGATGACATGTACCATTCTCTCACTGTTATAAGCTGATGATATCTAAGTGACATTTTACCAGTAAAGGCGTATTAAAACATTCTGTTCGTGGATATTTGCTGGAATAAAATGGCTTGAGAACATCTTCTAAAATTATTTATGGAGAAAGTGTGAGCCCAAATTTATTATTAATCCACGAAGAGATGTTTTTTCAGTACCTGAGGTCTCTGTGTGTGAAAGCTGGTGGTTCCTTCCAACACTGCTTGGTTTCCGGCTCGAGGAGACAGTTGTCAACGTGGACGGGGTGAGAGAGGTCCAGCCTGCCCTTCTGATCCTCTGATTTAAAAAGAAAAAACAGAACAAGAACAAAATAACACATTTAACTTTAAGTAATGAAGTAAGAATAGAGTGGATGATTTGGTTACACATTAGAGAACCTGTTCCAATTATCCTAGTATTGAGTACTGTTGGTTTTACCTGTGACAGCAGTGCGACAGACCAGGTGTGTGAAAGTGATGAAAAGTCCTGAGGGGCTCCTGAAGTAGGAGTGCAGCACGGTTCGCACTCTCTCACCCAGCTCATGTAACAGCTTGGCATCTGATTGGTTCACCAGGCCTTCCTGAGCCAACTGAGGAAGAAGCAGCAGTGAGGGTCACGAGATGCTGCTGAGAGCATCTCGTAGACCTGCTTCAGTTACATCATTTCCACCCACCTTCACCGCCCTGAGGACAGTCAGACCTTCAAACGTCTCATGAGGAGTGTGTGGAGACCGCCGTCCTCGATAACCATCTCCGAGAGATCCTGCCACCTATGAGAGACCATGTAAATGTGTAAGTTAGGGGTTTTCACATGCATGCCTTAAAAAAACTGATTGAACTTACTGATGCTAACTGCAGTATCCTGTCACACTCCTTCTCCGTCATGACTCCATCCAGGACGACTCGATTGGTGCCATTCAGCATCTCGTCGTCCATTGTGATAGTCACGCCCACCCGAGGCACCGGACCTCCTGCAGAGAGGACAAATAAGAAAGTATAAGACAGTAAGTGGGTCACCAGAAGATGGTGATACGACTGTGTTTTTGGTGATATGAAGTCGCAGAAGCAGCCAAATGGAAAATCTTTGCTTCTATAACAACAGTGTGTAATGGGGCGACCAGATCCCAACAAACTGAATGTATTCTTTTTGATTTTACTTTTATTTCAGGCGCTGGTCTGTTTGGTCTTCAGGTTTCAGTAGATCCATAGAAACTGTGTCACTTCACGCCTCGTTTTCCTCTGTGTGAAACTGATAAATTATTCAAGCAAATAAGACAAAACTCTGTTTCTCGGTATAAACTGCCGCTTCAATTTCTTTGTAATAGTTTCCACAATATTGAACAAAACCCACAAAGCTTGTGACTTTTTGGTGACTTTCCCTGATGGCCATAGCAGCAGACAGGTTAATCTCCACTTGACTATAAGTGACTCCTTCCCTGTTTTATATTTTAGAAAAGTCTAAGCAGTGTAATATAAAGAGTAGAATGTCTTCTAGTGTGTCATCTTTAACAGAGATGCCAGGAAACAGTGACACACTACATTTAAATGATCCTCTATTTTCACATACATAAGATGTGTGAGCTGTTATAATCTGTTGATCCTTACTCACAACCTTACAAAGCCTGTAGGTACGTGTGGATGTTGTTCATTATTTCACTTGTTAATGGATAGATGGATGTTAATGGTTACATGCCAGATAAACAGGCATATCTGTCATGGATACACTCGTGTTTCCTTGTTTTAAGCTAGCTGAAGTGTAATTAAGGTGACGAAGAGCTCCTCCCATGATGCCCTAGGTGGAAAAGGCTGAAGACACATAGCATAGGGAAAATACAGTCTCTCACCTGCAAAAAACCCACTGTCATCCACTTCCTCTTGCTGCTCGCCCACTTTCATTTTCTCATTTATTTTCTCTTTTTCAGCTCTAACAGTAAAACACAAAAGATACAGATGGAGTTTTCTGTTTCATTAGTTTCCACTAGTGACAGATTCACCTTTGATTTCTTTTTTACCTCCAGAGCTCCCTCAATGATTCAGGTACAACTTCTTCTGGAGTCCAAAGATCCTGCACAGAGGGTGATGAAGAATCTCAGCAAAGAAATGCTTTATTGCTGGCTCTCTTGTCACTGCACTGCACATTTGGCATCAGTACTTACTGGATCTGTGAAAGTGAAGTCGAGGTTCTCCATACCAAAATACAACAGCTTCTTCTCCTGCAAGGAGTGGTTGATGTATCTGACAATCTCCTGTGTGACAAAAAACACACAAATCTGTGCTTAAACATGACTTTAAAGATGAATTTGAAACTTAATGCTTGAAATAACTGAACAAGAGATAAGATAAGAGATAAGATAAGATAGAACTTTATTAATCCCTCGGGTGGGTTCCTCTGGGAAATTCGACTTCCAAAAAAAGCACAGCAATGACCAAAGTTACAAGAGAAAAAGAGAAGAGAAAAAATGTATTTCTCATTTAAATTACTTGGATTACTTTATTGGATTTATGACTTTTTACGTTTTTACACCACTGTGGTCATTTCAATATAATGAACCTTGAGTGGTTTGAATGGTACCTGAGCAGGCTGTGTGCTCTGTGACTCTGTGTCTCCCCCTAGTGTCTCATGGTAGAGCTGCAGGTTGTCTAAGGAGTCCTTGTCAGAGGGGTAAAACAGCAGGAGAGAGCGAAGCATCTGCAACGCCCCGCTTATGTCACCAGCTGCCGGGAATTGAGGATGCAAAGTAATGCAAAGTAGTCCATCAGTCTTAAGATGAATAATGAAATCACGTGTCTGACCTTCACATTGACCTAAAAAATCAGACCTTTAAACTGTGCGATGTGCAGATGCTCAAGCTGTGTTGGCAGGAAGTCCTCCTGAGCAGAAATCCTTCCAGGTCGTGTGGCCACTTGAGTCACGCATGACTGTCGGCATGAGAGCAGGGAGAGGGACAGGGCTGGACAGAAAACAAAAACTGGTGACATTTGGCTCTTTCTGGTCTCTTTCTGTCTGGCTCAAAACTTCTGCCTGCTTCTTACCTGCTGCCTTTTCAAACACGCCGTCAACGCTGTCAACTCCCCTGTCCTCAGGCAGCCGTTGGGAAGCGACTTCACACTGCACCCTGCACTCCTCTGTCTGCCGCAGGGTTTCATTCACACAAGCTTTCCATTTCTCTGCTGCTTGCTTCCATTCAGAGTTAGCCTCGAGCTGCAGCGCAGCATCATACAGGACCTGAAGTCAGTGACACAGAGACAGAGATTAACACAGTGAAATAACACAGTCACCATTTGCTTGCTAATTAAAAAAAAACAAAACCTAATGAGTTGTGTATTGTTTTGTATCATAGTGTTTAAGAAATATAACACTTTTAAATAGAACTATTTTAAAATTGCTGTGCCAAAGTATTCTCAGTGCTCCTCTAAGTAATCCTTACAGCAGCATTAACAAACATTTACCTGAGGAGAAAAAGATTAACCGTTTATAAAACACACACTAACCAATAACGATGAGATGCTATTGAATTATAGGTGGTTTACACACCGATTATTACAATCCTTATTGTTAAGTGTTACCCAAAGCTAAAGGCTAGTGTTTGATGATGAAGTACATTTTTACTTTTGAGATATGTGCATGTCATTACAGGCAGCATTTATGCCTAATCGTGATATAACACGTGTGGCTGGATAGTGAAAATGAGAGGCAGACACCTCACATCTGGATTGCACGGCTAGAAAACAGACAAGTGAAGGTGAGAGTGAGATAGAGAAATTAAGTCCCTCAGGCCACGTCTGACTCTCCACAGTGACGTCTCTAAAACCATTCTGTTTGAACGCACTTCATTAGCAGTTGAGTTGTGAACTTACATCAGAGTGAGGACTATTAGAGGACTAGCTATGGCTTAGTTAGGATCAATCAGTTAAAGAAAAGTCTGATATGTTTGTTCAAAGCCTTTAAACCTGTCTGCATATCGGCTATCATTAACTAGTTAGCAAGGGCAAAAACTCTTCCACTGCTTAACTAGTGAATCAAAGCTTTTATGCTTTTTAGAAACTAAAACTGAGAACTATTGGTTCATTCCAGAGGACTTAAAGTGCTTCAAAAAGATAAGTAGTTTGGTCTTTCGTGCTATCTGCTTATATTTGGACAATAGCAACACTAGCAGCTGTGAAAGAAGGTTGCAGGTAAGGCAATATGTTTGACTAGTGCTGACAAACACTGTTAACCTAACCATTAAGCCTCTTTAGATAAGTGTTCTTTATCTTCGCCTACAGATTTTATGACAATGAAGCAGCTTTTTAGAATTTCTGTTGAATTAAGATGATTTTTTAAGGTAATCACAACATTTTTGCTTTAAATTGCAACATTTAGAGTGGATGTAAGACAGCCTTCAGTTTTTTTAAATGTCTTTTTAAGACATAGAAATGTCATGTGTCTCTCCTCTGTGCTTATGAAGGTATGAGGGCTCCAAAGTGCTGAAGGATCAGCTGATTCTGAATGGGTCAGACAGTACATTTATTCAGATTTGACTGATTTTTCTAAGCAGTGCAACCCAGTTTCTTCCCACTTACACTGTATGCCCCATTACTCTTCCCTCCTCACCCAGTGTTTCTCATTGTGACTCTCTCTGTCCTGAAAATCTTCCTCGGTCACGCCTTCCATCCGTCTGTACTTCTCGATGTTGTTTCTCATCTCCAGGTGAGAGGGGTTGGCCACGAAGTAGGTGTGAGCTGCCGATGCCGCCCTCTGCAACTTTTCCAGCTGATGTGGAGGAAAATGAGAGACTGAATGAAGTTTGTTACAGACCAATAAGGGTGTTGCTGTGATTATTTATGCAGCTGTGAGCTGAACTATAATTATGGCTGCAGACAATACTGACAGGTGCTTTCCTCTAAATGACAATTTGGAACACAGTGCTGGTAGAAGTAATGACAATTTAGGAGCTTTATTATGCAGCAGCTCCTTACGGCTGTGTAAAGAATGGCTTACCTTGTAGTAGGTGACTTGCAGAAAGTTATAAGGGTTGCGAGTGCCAAACTCGTATTCTATATCAGCAGAAACAGGAAGCTGTCCAACATGTGTGACAGAGCGTCCAATGCAGAACCTCAAACACTCAGCTTTTTGCTGCACCCAGTCCAGGGCCCAGAGGTCCCACATAGTCCCGTGTTCAGAGTCTAACAACACACACACCATTGAAAAAATGATAAGGTCCCAGCCTGTGGCCTATATTTTATAAATTTTGAGTTCTAGAACTGCAAACAATCCACAACAAAACACAAAAAGCCTATCTCACACATTCTTTGAGCTCTTGAGGTCACATTGTTCTTTAGCTACGCATTTAGACACCGAGAAGTGAGGGTGAAGCTGCCAGTAACTTCATAAAATCTAGTTTCCAACTAGTAATTAACACAGACTCAAAGCTATCTGTCTGGCTACATGATAGGTCCAATCTTTTTCTTCTTTTGGCCGTTCCCTTTAGGGCTGACCACAATGAATCCCCTGCCTCCATCTCACTCTTTCCCTATTATCCACCATCTGCATGGCCTCCTTCACCACAATGAACCTCTGCTGTGGCCTTCCTCTTTTTTTCTTACCTTGCAGCTGCCGCCAATATATATAGCCACTATGTCGCCTGTGCGTATGTCCAAACCATCTCAACCATGCCTCTCTAACTCGTCTCCACCCACTCCACCCTGCCTGCATTCCCTTCTTCACCTCTCCCTTGTGTACTGTTTGTCGCTTTGGATACCCCAGGTATTTAAACTCATCTACCTTTACTACCTCTACTCCTCTTCTCTTCAGAGCATAGATACACATCACTATTTCGTCTGCATGAATCCATGAATGCTCTACTTTACATATTCACTGAGTAGGTCAGTCGTTTCTGGCCTTTCCTTAAAGTTGGCAGGTTTGAAAACATTCAGCAGGTTGTATGGAAGAAGGTACTAGTGACTGCTCCCTTATTTCTCACAGCAGATGCCCCTCCTGACATAGCCCTTCAGGTTCATCCCTGAGGGTGTGTTTGTGATCTAGCAAGTGTAATTATGTCAGTTGTGAGAAGCTAAAAGAATAATTGAATTTCACAAAATCTGTTCTAATATGTTGCATGATGCACTGATGACATTAATACCAGGGTATAAAATTAAAAGACTGGCTGACAGCTGATTCAGACACCTACACTTAGTCTGTGTTTTTTTGTTCCATTGAAGCAAATTAGCTTTAACTCTTCATTACACAGTTTTGAAACATCCAAGTCGCCCAAAACCGTGTCACAGATTATCTTTATTGGCCAATTTTTTTGCTGATATACCAATATTAGTCAGCAGGGACAAAAGTGGTCTACACCAGTGTTATATAGCTAATTTATTAATGCAGTTTAATGTAATTAGCATGTTACTGACTGTTAATGAGCTTCTACAGCACCATTCAGGCGCATTGTTCAGACAGATCATCATATTACCAGTAATTGATCTGATATAATTTATATTACCGCCCAGCTTACCCAGTTTCTTCAGAGCCTCTGTCCCTGCTGCCATACAGTCGTCATAACACTGCCTGCGGACCCCGAACAGTGATTCCCTGGTCACGATGGATTTCTCCAGCAGCTCTGCAGCTTTGCCCCACTCCCCACTAAAATATGCGCGGACCCCGCTGTAATACAGAAAATCATACGGCTGCAGAAGTGACATAACTTTGGTGCTGCCTCCTGCCCAAGCCGTTGAGGTAAAACTAAACAGTGCGAGAATAACACAATTAAACGCCACGTATACAGCCAAACGTCCCGATTGAAGCGCCATGGTCCGACAGGCAATCCCAGCAGAGGAGGCGAAGGTGGGAGCAGAGGAGGGACTCCAAGGGGAGAGCTACCCACAAAGTTTCCTCCCTGTTAAGAAAGTGGGGGCTTTTTTTTGAATTTTGATGTACTTTTTAATGAATTTAATACATGTAATACAACACTGCGCGTTTATTAACGACTCCCGTTGGGTTTGCTTGAGTTTGTCAAATTGGATTTGCGGTATTGATGAGTTTTGACATGATTGAACTTGTTATGTCTGAAGCTACAGTATTTGTACCTCACCCGAGAGGAACCCGAAGTACGCAACCGACGTTACCGTAAATACAGATGTAAAACAACTTTGGTAGTTTGAAGTGAAACTAATAGTTGTTGGTTGTATTTTGAAGAAAGT
Organism: Haplochromis burtoni; assembly: GCF_018398535.1. NCBI lineage: Eukaryota > Metazoa > Chordata > Actinopteri > Cichliformes > Cichlidae > Haplochromis > Haplochromis burtoni. The sequence continues at coordinate 1,323,402 of NW_024582441.1, forward strand.
AATCATTTCTTATAATTAATAGAGCACTAACGCACATTCACATTTTGATAAGGCGACTCGGCAGTGGAAATACCAAGTATAAAATAGTCGTTTTTGCATTACAAAAATGAGAACGCGTACCTGTATCCTGTGGATTACGGTAATGAGCAGCAGCCACTCTGTGTGCGGGACTTCTTTACGGCCTTCCCTCAACACAAGGCAGCGTCTCATGATTCATTCAGGCAAACACAGGCAGCACAACACGGGCCAGACAACAGACGCGCTTCCGAGCCAGGGTATCAAGAGGCTGGGTGTCCAAACTCAGAGCAGGTGTCCCACTGCAAGGTGGAACTAGCGAGCTTCGTCATGGCGGACGTTGGTGAGCTTTTGATGTCGGTTTTGTCCACAATTCGGGTCCCGAAACCCGGGGACCGCGTCCACAAAGACGAATGCGCCTTGTCATTTTCCTCACCGGTGAGCCATTTTTCCTTTTGTAAATCAAAACTTCAGCCGATGGACAGTGTTGCTGTGTTGTATTCCCTTCCTCTTTCGTGATTCACACTAACGTAACGTTTTGCCAGTGCTGTCTCACTTTAATGCTCTGTTTTTCTACGTTTTCCCCATTTCAACTAACTAGCAGGTTAGCCTCAAGCTAAGCTAATAATGCAATGTAATGGAAACTTAGCGGCTATAGCTTGTTAGCTAGCTGTGTGGGTTTAACTGAGTAAGCTGTCAAACTAAGTCAGTCACAACTGTTGCAGGACCATTGATTATGTAAATTTAACTTTGCTCAGTGTGTCACACTTAACAGACAATATTTTTCTGTGGACTTTAAAATAAACGAGCATTGCTTAACAGCAAAGGCTAGCAAATTGACAGGAGTGCTAGTTACTTTCACTGTAGCAACTGATGCTGTGACATGCTTAACTTATAGATCGCATCCAACTTTAATTTGCAAGTCTACTACAAGTGGTGCGAGATAAACAGAGAGGACAGTAAGCATTAAACACTGTCCGTGCTTCCTTTACAGGAGAGTGAAGGAGGCCTGTATGTGTGCATGAATAGTTTCCTGGGTTTGGGGAGTCAGTATGTTGACAGGCATCATGCTCGTACTGGTCAGAAGGCTTATTTGCACATCACCCGGACTCGTAAGGCCAAGGTGGGACACTTTATGGTTAAAATACGGTGATCTAAATTACATTTGTCTCTATCAGCACCATCCTTTTACATGTCCACTCACCTACTCTCAATGCCAACAGAAGGAAGATGATGGTAACTCTGGCTCTGGACACCCACCTAAGAAAAAGCCCACCAGACTGGCTATAGGTGAGTGCATAAGCATGCATGTATTTAAAGAAAAAAGGCTAACTGTATGGGTATCACTTTTTCCTAGAGACATGCTTCCACCCTTGTTCTTTTTGTTCTTTTCAGGTATTGAAGGAGGGTTTGATGTAGAGCAGGAGCAATATGAGGAGGACGTAAAAGTGGTGATTTTGCCAGACAGGCAGGAGGTGACATCCGAGGACCTGGCCACCATGCCTGATGTCGTAAGAGAGCGGGTGAGAGGTCTTGTTTGTTTTCTAGTCTGTTCAGGTTTTCCCCAGGTTGTCTGTATGGCAGTAAATGGTAAGATAAGATGTGCTTTATTAATTTCAAATGTTGGCAATCTCCTTACTATATGCTCAGTTATCAAACAAGATACCTGATGCAAAATAATTATAGTGCCACATCCTGTTTCACAGTGTGGCATGAAATAGGAAACCCATCCCTTTTCTTTGTTATTTATGTTCACGTGTTTTTTTTCCTCATCAAGTTATAGTTAAAATGAAAGGAAATCCACTGATTTGTTTTTGAAAGTTGAATAAATCCATAATCTTTTAAAAGTCTTGCTATAATTTTGTTAAATAATACTGCACCAAGATTTTGACCAAAATAATCATTATGATTTTTACCATAATCACACAGCCTTACATTATCTTAGCAAACAAGTGAACCTTTTCAGCAGTCCTTTAATACTAGAACTTGGGTGACATGCATATAGGTGTAGATTATGATGTATGGTTGAAAAACGAGGCATTTTCTCTTGTTTCCCAATTGAGTTGGATGTGAGCACTCAACTGTGACACAGTCAGATTTAATGATAAGCCGTTTTTGAACACGTCAGCCCCCTAGTGCAAAGTGTGAGATCTCTGGATGCTCCTATGTGTAAATAGTGCAAATAATTGTCCAGAGAATTCACAGTGACAGTGGGCATGATGTGTCCTGCCCTCACATGCTCTGCCTAGGCAGCTGTGTCGCCTAAACCTCACAAGAGTATTTCTGGTAGTGAGAACACGACCAGAGTGGATTATCTCAAGTTGCCTGCCTCACTTCAGACAATGTCCAGACCTGACTGCCAACATTTTCCAGAGTTCATGCTTTTTCTATTGTCAGTTATCAAGTATTTGAAGTTTTATCAAATCACTTAGATTGTAGGTGGTAAGATGTGTATTCTTTGAGTAATGTTTGGTTTATTGTTTTGAGCTGTATTTGTTACCATGGTGGAATAATTTCTGGTGTTGTTTCATGATACTTGCCTGTTTGTTTGTGTGCAGAGGATGCATAGTGCTGCTATATCATCTCTTTATCATCATCTAACCTTTTGCCTCCTTCCAGTCTGTTTGGGAATTTTCTTTTTCTTTAAAGAAAAATTTCTGTGCTTAAGAGCAAGTGGACTTCAAATTAGATTTTCTTGAAATTTGTCCCCCTGCTGTCCACCTAGGTGTCCCTGTCTATGGCGGGTATCATGGCAGCTGACTCGGTGTCTCATACCTTACAAGTTCAGCAGTGGGATGGAGAGGTGAGACAGGAGTCGAAGCATGCCGCTGACCTTAAACAGCTAGACAATGGAGTCAAAATCCCTCCCAGGTGAGGCCAAAGTTCTATTATTTAATAAACTTGCCGTGCAGCAGCTCACATATTCTCTTCAAATTTGATAAAAGATGTGCTGGCTGTTAGGGCTGGGCGATATGGCATAAAATCCATATTGTGGTATAATTTGAATCCTGTGCGGTAATTATATATTGCGATATTCTTTTCATCTGTTTAATATTGATATGTCCAAATGACTGAACAGTATAGAATGTCATTTTAAGAACATTTATTGTGCAAAAGTTTTTTTTGTTTTCTTATTAATTACAAAAATTTTCAAATAATTTTTAAGATATAACCGATCCTTTTCCAAACAATGTAACACAAAAATCTTAAATGACAAATAAAAATGAAGGTAAATGTGAAAAAATCTTTGAATAAAAAAAATACAAGTAAAATATCAGTAAAACACTAAATTCTAAAATTATAGTTGTTTAAGATAAAGTGCAAATGTGCCTTTGGAAAAGATCAGTCTGTTGGTGTGTAGGGCCGTCTTTTGTCTTTCCACTTGACTGACTGGGCGTTTGTGGAGAGCGCAGTTTTTGGCTTTCCTCATATTCCAAAATGTTCTTCGCTATTACTGTACCCGGCATAATTTGCAGAGGATATTTTTCTGCTTAACATCCGGCTGCTTAAACCCAAACACGGTCCATATGACCGACGTCACACCAGTCCCCTTTATGATCACCTCCTCCTCCTCCTCCCCACCTTTAAGCTCCATGCTTGCAACCGCTGCGATGCTTTTGACCAAAACAGGCGCAGCTTGATGACATTATCAACATGCGCTATCACAGTAGAGCGGTATAGTCAAAATCGCTATCGTTGGCCAAATTCATAGCATTTTTACCGCCCTCCCCTACTGGCTGTCTATATGTACAAATCTTATGGAGTTGCCACAGGTGTATCCATTTTAGTCGAGATACTGCCTTTCTACATTTAGAATCCACTGATTCAATATTGATCCTGTTCCCTTTTCAGTAATACATCGTAAAAGAGAGAATGTTGTCATTTAAGCTCTATAAAGGCCTGTTATCTTTATATCAGAAAGTGTGTTTATTGGAGGCTTTCTCTTCTGTCGTAGTGGCTGGCGGTGTGAGGTGTGTGACCTCCAGGAGAACATTTGGATGAACCTGACGGATGGCAAAGTTCTGTGTGGCCGCAGGTACTTTGATGGCTCAGGAGGCAACAACCACGCTCTGCTCCACTACCAGGAGACCGGTTACCCACTTGCTGTCAAACTCGGTACCATCACTCCTGATGGCGCTGGTAAGCGAAAAAACTATTTGATAGTAATTGGTTTCTGTTAATTAAATTTTTTTTACAGAGCTTATGCATGTGTCTGAAGCTCTGTCCCTGTGCTGTTTTGTTTTTCCAGATGTGTATTCCTATGATGAGGACGACATGGTGCTCGATTCCAAGTTACCAGAGCACCTGGCTCACTTTGGTATTGACATGATGACCATGGAGAAAGTAAGTTTTATTTTTCTGCTGATTTTATTTTGGATTTGTTCACTTATCGACCAATGCAAGTTGAGAGCTGTCATATTTCTTCCTGGTTTTTAATGTTATGCATTAGATCAAGGTCGTGTAGATAGAAGTATTGATCAGTCTGCTGCTTTATGATTGGAGTGTTGTAAATTTAGACAGGGATATGGGACTTTTTTTTTTTTTTTCCCCCCTTTCTGTTTGCAGACATCCAAATAATGGTGGTGTCTACTTTTGTCTGTCAGATAGCCATTGATTGTATGGTGTTGCAAAAATTAAGGTCTAAAAAAGTCGCACTGCTACTGAGCTGAAAATACTTAAAAAAGATACTTCTCTTATTGAATATCTCACCCCCTTCTCATCTGGTTTTCATTTATTACTGCTTTTGTTTTTCGCTAACTACATATTATGTTGTTCTTAATATAATAGTGCTTTAATATAATTATTACTGCTTATCATATCGATCTGCTTCCCTTTTTTTCTGCAACACCTGTTTCCTCTTTGAATCCCTGCTGTCTTTTATTTCTTGGCCACCTGCTTCCCCTCTTATGCAGAGTGCAGTCTACACAGCTGTCTTGTCTAAGATGTCTGTACCTCTCACTGTGTACTCTAATGTTATTTCTTTTCTTGCTGATGTTTTTCTGTACACACCTAATGATGCTGCACAGCCGAGGAGGTGAAAGAATTGTGGGATAGTAAAGCAGAAGACAGAATACAGCAGTTAGTTGTATATTATAGTGTCTTGTCTGCCTGCCTGGTGTCATTAATGAGTCATACTGCCTAATCTCGTTTATCAGTTTTCTTAATATAAGAACTTTTCTTTAAGCTTTTATATTAAGGTTCTTGCAAAGCATTTTTCTTTCTTACGCAGCATATCTTCCCTTTACTTGTAAGATAAGATACTTTGTTTATCTTAAGTTGAGAAGTTATGGCAGCACAAATATTAAAGATATGCTATAACATGCTTAAAGTGGAATAAGATAAACTGGCTCAATGAGGCAAAAAATAAACATGCAAACAATCAAAATTAAATTTTGGGGAGCATCAATGAATAAATATCTAAATATAAGTTTGGATTACACAATTGTCTTTCTTATGAAGAAACCATCTTAGGTTAAAGTTCTGCATCATAAACCAAACAATATTGAACTGTGTCATTGTTCTGTTGCAATACCCAATTTCAGCCAAACTTGACTTGTTGGTCAGATTGCCTCATATCTGGCTAGAATACTTCGGTAACAGAGAAGGTCATGGTTGACTTGATGATTGTGAGGGGCCCGGGTTGTATGGCTGCTAAACAAATACAAATCATCAACCCTTTACTGAGCTTGACAGTTGGAACGAGATGTTTGTGCTGTTTGGTTTTCTCAGTATGTGGTGCTGTGTATTACAGTCAAGCATGTCCTCTTTGGTCTGATCTATCCAAAGGAAATTGTTTCAGAACTCTTGTGACTAGTTCAGATGCAACTTTGCAAACCTAAGCCACAGTGCTGTTTTATTTTATTTTATTTTTTTTTTAAGCAAGATTTTTTTTGTTTTCTCCTGGAAACCTTTAAAAACAAGCCATAGATTTTCTAATCATGAAATCAATGAAATTTAATGTTTAACACACTGAGGCCTGTATAATCTGAGATGTAGCATTTGAGTTTTTGGGGCCTCTGAGCATTATGTGGCCTGACCTTGAGGTGACTGCCTACAAATTGTCAAATCCTCTAATTTTATAGAGGTGGTCAATGAGAATCTGTTACTGATAATCAGTTAATCGATTAAACCCTCTTAATTACTATGGAAGCAGTAAGGGTATGCTTGGTTTTTAATTGGACTGCATAGAGTCTTGTATTTAAAATTTTTAATTTGAGTGAAAATTAGCAACAGCTCTAAACTCTGTGTAGCACATCAGTTTCTTGCTTCCCATTAGAAGTAACTTAAATTGCCTTGTCCCTTTTAAATAAATAATGAAATGAAATTCATAGTCATTTGGATGGCCTCTGTGTTAACTGATGGAGCAGTCGGTGTAGTGATTCAAACTGAATTCATTCAGCAACAGCAGGTGCTGCTGGCCTTGGCAAGTAATATGATTGTATTCCTCAGCTAACAGTTCAGTATTTAGGCCACAGAAGCGTTTCTTCACATGGTGTAAACCGATGTTTCATTCACAAACAGTGCAGTCCCTACACTTTTCTAAACCACTCAGATTAACTGAGCTCTGCCTGAAAAGTCCGGAAGCCAGATACAGTCCAGTCCAGGTAGTGTGATTGCAGCCACCATACTTACTGCATTGACTTTTCTGCTTTCAGACTGAGAGGACAATGACAGAGCTGGAGATTGCTGTGAATCAGCGTGTGGGAGAGTGGGAGGTGATCCAGGAGTCGGGGACCACCCTGCGCCCCCTGTTTGGCCCCGGCCTGACTGGCATGAAGAACCTGGGAAACAGCTGCTACCTCAATTCTGTCATGCAAGTGCTCTTCACCATCCCAGACTTCCAGAGCAAGTCAGTAACCTCCTTTTTTTTTTCTTTTTCCTTTTTTTGAAACAGTCACCATCCAGCTGTGTCCAGCATGTTATTTCTTATAGCAAACTGAAATAAAAATATTGCTTTTTAGTCAATATTCACCTAAAAGGTGAAAATTTGTCTGATACTTTGCATTAACATTTAAGATGAATCCAAAGAATTTCCTTCAAGCTTTTCTGTCCGTGCCTCGCAGGTACGTGTCTAATATCGACAAGATAATTGATGAAGCACCGAGCGACCCAACCCAGGACTTCAAAACCCAAGTGTGAGTTTCCTCATTTTAAACTACAAGCTTTTGTGTAATTATTAAATGTCCTCATTTGTACTGCAGGAGAGGGAAAGCGACTCTTTTTAAAATGTTAGACATGTTTTCGTGCTACCTTAGTTTTCATGCACATGTATTTACATACACACATATGGCTTTCTGATATTGGTGTCATACACAGTAAAATCAAATAAGCCATCTGCATAAATATACACAGGCACATTTACAGTGTGCCAGCTGTCAGCCACGAACCCAGTTATTGTGTGCTTTTCTGGCAGCTGCATTTTCAAGTGTGATAATTGTCTTTTAATGTGTAAATACTGCCTTTCTCTTTTGAAAGGCGCTATTTTTAGACAGACTTTCATCGACACCTGTTTGCTGTTATTTCGATAGCACAGCAGAAATCAACTAAAGAGCCTCGCTTCAGAAAAAAAAGAAAAATCCATTATTGTGAAAACAGAAGGTCGACGCAGCTCATGTAACTTGACTCTTTATCAACAGTTTGATATAATAAGATTAAGTCTACTTGCTACCTAATTTTCTTGTTTTCATTAAACTCATATCTATTTTATAGTAAACAATCTCTGCTTTTCAGTAGCTGCGCAGCGACCTTTCAACACAGATAATAATATCAGCTCCATGATTAGATTTTCCAGATTGTTATTTGAAATAAAAATGTAAAAAATACATCTTGGTCTATATTTAAATCCACCTTCTGCATGAGGCTCTGGCATCCCGTTGGATGTGCATCTTGTCAGCTTTGTTTGTTTATTACAGAGCCAAGCTTGGTTATGGTCTGCTGTCAGGAGACTATTCCAAACCAGTACCAGACCCAGGAGAGGAAAATGGTGCAGCTGAACCCAGGGTAAGCAGAAGGAATCAGTCATACTGGATCCAAAAAACTAGGTTTAAAAAAAATATCCGTCCCTTATGCTGGGATTATCGCTCAGAAGTGAGTGAGACTATAGTACAACCAATGATGACTCCCACAACTGAGAAATCCTTCTTCTCCGGCTTTGCTTTCAGGGAGACCAAATCGGAATAGCACCGCAAATGTTCAAAGCACTTGTCGGGCGGGGCCACCCGGAGTTCTCCACCAATCGACAACAGGATGCTCAGGAGTTTTTATTGCACTTCATAAACATGGTGGAGGTAAAGTATCACTCTCATTGTATTTTCTTATTTGTTTGTTTTTTGGCCTTTTTCAACATTATTGGATAGACACAATGAAGAGAGGACAGGAAAGTGGGGGCAAAGAGAAGGGGGAAGACATGTGGCGAAGGGCCGCGGGTCGAACTCGAACACGGGCCGACCGCTCTCAGCCGTGTGGCATGTGGTCGCCCGCTCAAAGCACTGAGCTAAAGTCTTGTACTTTTACATTTTTTCCTTATTATTTTGTTTTAAATGTCCATTTTCTTCATCCTACAGAGAAACTGCCGCTCTGGGTCCAACCCGTCTGAAGCCTTCAGGTTTCTGGTGGAGGAGCGGATTGTGTGTCAGCAGACACAGAAGGCCAAATACACACAGCGGGTGGATTACATCGTCCAGCTGCCCGTGCCCATGGACCAGGCTACCAACACAGGTGAGCAGCGGATGAGGACAATCTCTGCAACATTAACATTTAGTTCTTTCCAGGTATTTAGACTTGAGCATTTCATTAAAGAGAAACCCGTTATTATTATTGTTGTTATTATTATTATTATTATTATTATTTTATTTTATTTTATTTTATTTTTTAAATAACAGAAGAGCTTCAGGAGGCTGAGCGCCGCCGTGAGGAGGGGGACTCATCAGCTCCGACAGTGCGTGCACAAATCCCCTTCACAGCGTGCATGGCGGCTCTCAGCGAACCAGAGATCCTCACGGACTTCTGGAGCTCGGCTGTTCAAGCAAAAACTACTGCTACCAAGTATGAAGAGAGACGCCCTCATAATGGAAGTAGTGAACTGGAACAGATTTTAAAAGATCTTTAGTAATGACAGCCTTTCTCTCATTTATCAGAACGACCCGCTTTGCCTCTTTCCCCGACCACCTGGTTATCCAGATTAAGAAATTCACTTTTGGTCTTGACTGGGTGCCTAAAAAACTGGGTGAGCAAAGATATGGTTACATTTTTGTTTTGAAAACATGTTTTGGTTTGTTTTTTTTTTGTTTTTTTCTTCTTTATAAATTTCTGTGTACAAAAATGCATGCCAGAGGGGTTTACTATGAATCAAGTTTGTCGTATCCAGGCTGTCTTTGAGTTAATTGGCTTAACAAAGCATAAAACTCAAGTAAGGGATTAGGGGTATGAACTCTTTGTGAAAGTAGGTGTTTGAAAAGTATTTTACCTTTTTATTTTATTTTATTTTTTTTAGCCGAACTGAGTGTCACCTGCTTCAGTCAGACATTATTAGAAAAAGAGGTGATGGAGATCCTACAAAAATGGGCTGTTTATTTAAAAAAACAAACATTAAATGTAATAAGCCTACGCTGGTGCTGCAAAATAAAATAAGAGAGCAATGCTACATTGTTGAGATTTCAAAGGCCATCCATACATCTATTCATCCCTCCTATGTGAAGTCATGTTATGGTAGTGGCAGGCTAACCAGGGTATTCCAGATGTCCTTCTTCCCAGCAACACTTTCCAGTTCTTCTTTAGTGATCTGGAAGTGTTCGTAGGCCATATGATATATAATGCTTCCAGTTAGCTCTTGGTCTACTACTGGGTCTCCTCCCAGCTCGACAAGAAACTAACTCAGCTGGTTCCTTTAAACACGAAGGAGATCCTTCTGGATGTCTGAGCTCCTAACCCTGCAGACAAAACTCATCATTTGATCTTTACACAAAACCCATAACTCATAACAGTAGTACGAGACAGTGCCTACATTACTACTGACCCCTCATCACTTGTGAATGGGAACTCTATCGCCACTCTGAGGATGAGGGTGTGCAGTTTTTGGTTTGGTTTTTTGGTTTTGTTTTTTGGTTTTTTTTGTGGGGGAGTGGTTGTCTGTTTGTTATTGTTTTCAAATACTTGCTGCTTCTGTGTAAAACAAAATATTTAAAAATTGTAGATGTGTAACATTTAAAATTTTGCAAAAAAATGCTTAAAATATTTTGATTACTGAAACGGAGATTTCTCACTAGGGAACGACCACCACAACATTGCAACTGCAATAAAATCAAAATATATTGTTTTAAAAAAAAAAACCCCACACATTATTAGCCATTGACAGGAAGTTGACATTTTGAATAGTACTTGATGATGAGTGACTTCAGGTGGTTTGTAATAGTGTGACTTTTCTCTAATGCAGACGTGAGCATCGATGTTCCTGATACTCTGGACCTGAGCGGGCTACGTGCAACTGGGCAGCAGCCAGGGGAGGAGCTTCTGCCAGAGGTGGCCCCGCCCCCACTCATGACACCAGATGTGGAGGTTAAAGGTATCCTGGGTTCCCATGGCAACGAGGAGGACGACTCGCTCTACTCCCCACTGCTGTGTCAGTCTGTCATTTCTGCTCTTTCCCTCCTCCCTCTCACTCTCATTCGCCCACCTTTGTTTCCTTCTGTTCTTTTTTTTTTTCTGCCTTTTCTGTTCTCACGCGTCCTTCAGTTGCCTTTTTAAAAAACATTTTTTGGTTCAAAACAAGGTTTTGGTTCTGTTTCTTTCTGAGCATCAGTTTAACTTTACATTAATATAAGTTACAACATTTCATTTTCGAATTTTTTTTTTTTTTTTTTTTTTTCCTTTTGTAAATCTTGTGCTGTTGTACCAAAAACGACATCCAAGTAATTCAGCTGTTTTCAACTCTCTCTTAGCTCCAGTCCTCGATGACTCCACTGTGTCCCAGTTATGTGAAATGGGATTCCCACTAGAGGCCTGCAGGAAAGCGGTGTATTACACGGGGAACACTGGAATTGATGCTGCCATGAACTGGACCATGAGCCACATGGATGATCCAGGTGTGTAGACCAACAGTGATTTGCCAAAAATCAAACCATCTCACTATGACTGTTGCTTTTCACATCTTCTTTTACTTCTGATTGGCTGCAGACTTTTCTGCCCCCTTGGTGTTGCCTGGCTGCAGCTCTGGACCTGGAACCACACCCACAGAGAGCCTGTCTGAGGAGCACCTGGCGACCATCGTCTCTATGGGCTTCAGCCGAGACCAGGCAACCAAAGCACTTCGAGCAACGGTCAGTTTTTTTTTTTTTCTCTCTTAAAGGGCTTGAGCCTTAAAAGAGGGGATTTTCTTAATAACATCTGAGGCACACAGTTTCTGCTGTCTCCTTTTTAATCAATGAGAAGAAAGTTAGATTACAGAGAGAGGGAGGATGAACTCAGGGCTGCAACAAGTGCAGTAGTAAGTAACATCTGTAGTATATAAAAACACCAGACCAAAGCTGCCTACATGCAGCATGAAAGCTGTAGCTTGACATTACATGATCTATCTGTCTTGGGGTGGGACATAGGGTATTGTTTGAAGTTCACTGACACACCTTGATTGTGAGCACTTGGTTGGATCGATCTTCCTCCCTCTTCAGGGACTCCTGAAAGATTCTTGTAAATGGTGACGTAGTTCTGACATTACCTCATATAGCTTAGCCTACCTAAAGGTGTTTGGCACACATTTGAGCTTTGGGAGATGGTTGATGACTCGGAGTGCAGCCAAACACAGCAGCTACTTCTCCCCAGAGCAAATACTAACAGCGTGTTAAGAAATCTTTGTGTGCTGCTCCTGTCCTCTAATGGTCTTTCATCAGCTGTCTTTGCTCTCTAACAGTTAGACCCTTGGAAGTATTTGTGATCAACAGATACTCAGCTTTACGCTTAGAAAGTATTTGACTCTTGACTGGTGTTTGTCACACAGAGTAACGTCCTGGACCGGGCAGTAGACTGGATCTTCTCTCACCTGGATGACCTGGAGTCCATGGATGTGTCTGAAGGAGGGCGCTCAGCTGCAGAGAGCGAGGGTGGCAGGGATCCTCCACCTGGACCCCGCGTCAGAGACGGACCAGGAAGTAAGTCCATAGGAGGAGACGGAAAGAGGAGAAATAATCTTTATAATCAGATCGTCTGCTCACGTTAGTTTAGACTATGTTAATAAAGTGCTTTAATGTGTTACAGTCAATCTCTTTTTCTCTTGTTTGTCCAGAATATGAGTTGTTTGCATTCATCAGTCACATGGGGACGAGCACCATGTGTGGCCATTACGTTGCCCACATCAAGAAGGACCAGCAGTAAGTATTTTAGACACATTGAGGTTCGAGATGGTGGTTCCTAACATTTCTCATGAGTCTCTTTCTGCTGCGTATTCAGAACTTTTGCTCAAACACGATCAGTTCCAGTTCCTTAAAATGTAATTTCATACTTTTTCAGATTAGCTTAGCCAGTCTTTCATGTTCTTATTGGCTTTTACAAGACTTCTTGTTGTTTAAGGAATATTTCACAGTTTTGGTTGGAAATTTTAAAATCACCTGTCATAACAATAAAAATACCGCAACAAAATAACTGTGATTTACTGCATTCATGTCCCCACTTGCACAAAGAAATTCCTGAAAAACTTTTTATTAAATGTGCTTCCTGGTCCCTGAATTTAATTTATTTTCTAGTGCAGGCTAAACATCTGTAAAGAATTGCATTGAAATGATAAAGTAGCTTCAGCAGGGGGCACCATACTCCACATCTACTCTGACAAAACTCATTTCATGGCTGCTGATGTGCACGGTCTGACGTGTTAATCTGTCAAAGAAGTGAAGGTTTGAAGGATTTATATCCATCTGTCACCAACATAACTAAAGGAAAAATGTTTGTTTCATGTCTGAATAATGAAAATGGATCAATTTCTACTGACTACCTGCTTTAATGTGTTATTATGACATCTGTACCTGAGTTGTTCATTTGGAGGCAGCAGGTGCTGTTAAACAGGCCTTTGTAAACTGCATTTTCTCTTTGTGTCTCACAGATGGGTGATCTTCAATGATCAGAAGGTGTGCGCTTCAGAGAAGCCTCCCAAAGACCTGGGATATCTCTACTTCTACCGCAGGGTGGCTGAATGAAGCAGAGCAGCGTTACACTTTAGGGGAACGAGAAGATACGTGAACGCTAACAAACACCCATGACAAAATTCATAGTTGCACTCCACCAAGCTCTTGCAAAAGTCCTGGCACGCTTCACAACTGACAAAAGTGTAAATAAGTCTCTCAGATTGCGTATTACACACTCAATTAATTGGTGCAGATGTACAGATGAGATGTTGGGCTGATATTTTTCTTGAAATCCTCTGATTACAAACCACAGGTCTGTTCAGAGAGCAGGTTTGGTTTGTTTCCTGGGCCTTGATGATCGGTCAGCCATCTGTTCAAGTTTAACTCGCAAATGATTTCCGAAAACCTGCTTCAGGGAACAAGTCCCAAACATTAGCGACTTTGAGTCCCTTCACTTGTTTTGTTAACCCCGACTATTGATTTCCACTGCCATCAGTAGTCACTGCCGCCTCCGGTCCCCTCTTCTTTCATTGGATGATTGCAGCTTGGTGTCATCACTCCTCTACCTGTTAGTGAGGACAAAAGAGTTAAACACCTACAATAAGAGAAAATGTCAGTGAATAAAAAAAAGAATAAAAACAAATGTGTGTTACAAAAAGGAAAAGCACCAAATCAGCTTGTTTTCCTTCAGTTTGGTGAGGGTGATATCTGGGTGATTCTTGTTTTATTTTGTTTTTATTTTTGAACAGAAATGCTTTGTTACTTCTGCTGTGGCAAATAAATAATTGTCTTTCTGTCAAATAAAGTGTGGTCTGTCCTTTTGCATTATGCAGCTTCTCTTTTTTATTTTCACATCCTGATTACAGACAAAAGTATGATGAACTGCCGTTTTCTGGTGACAAATGTGCAGTTTAAGCATTTATAACTTGGGTTTAGAGTGACTTAAACTGCACCCACCACTACCAAAGAATGGGTTTCTCTTCAGATGCTCTCAAACCTCTTTAGTATTTGTGTCTTTGTGCTCATGTTGTTGAAGTGAAGCACAGAGAGGATTCATTAACTGCTAAAAGACACAGAACGTGCTCAGAATTAAGGTAAGTGCTCAACCTTTTATTTAATTAACCCCAATTAAATCTCATTTTCAACCCTGGTGCATATAGATGGTTTAATATTTGAGGGTAAAAGACTTAAGTTGTAAATCTATGTTTTTGTCAGTTATGGGGAGTAAACAAAAAATATCTTCAAATGATCCAAACTAGTTTCATGTATACCTCTAGATGAGTTTTGGCTTTCTTTGATGTAAATGCGATTTTATTTTATGAGAATTTGACTCACTTTACTCAATTTTAACTTTCTTTTAAAAGCTGCTCCTTTCTGCTGAACATACGAAGTTGAAGCAGTTTTATAGGAAACAGTTTAAATATTGTTTCAGACAAACTAAAAGCCACAAAGAGGTTTTTTTTTTTTTTTTACAAGATTAATATTTTTAATAAGTGACACAGGATGGAAGTAGATCAGAGGGTGTGGTGGTTTCTTGGTAGAAACTCTGTGGCCATGTATGAAGTGACATGTTCATGTTTAATTTGTTTCATAGTTTAATCTCAACGGTAAAACATTTTTTAAACCCTCAGAATGAAGATGCCGGTGTGGTTTGTGTTTGGTGAGTAAAGATACTTCTGTAAAAATACTGTGAAGGCCTGAACAGACTGAAAGTGACGTCTCAGCAGTGAGAAGGGCGTGAAGGAAAATTGAAGCTACAGAATAATGAGTCACAATGGGAAAGAAGAGGGCAGTGGTCACTTCGGTGGCCATCACCTTTTAAATTGTTCCCGTTTTGGAAGTTGCCTTGTTGTTGCCTTTCTGGTGTTTCTCATGTCGTTTTGATTTGGACCAAAGCTGGTGAAATGGCTTCAAAATGATTTTTGCTTTCAAACGGGACAGATTAAAGTTTAACTGACTTCGTTATACTGGGATTGTCAAGTGTTCCCTTAATATTTTGAGCATTTTTGATGTAACTAAGCGGAGTGTTTGTTGACTCCATTTGTCTTCTTTTCAGTGCTGGGTGCACTCTCTGCTGCAGGTGAAGTTTTTGTTGCAAAAGTCGGGGAGAAAGTCACATTGAAGTGTGGGGTCAGCAGCTACAGACGCTCTCTGCAGTGGCATCATGGAGCTGATCTTCTTTTTAGTGTTTATCATATAGGCTTCCCTCGCAAAGGTACTTTAGTATCTCGGAATGCTTAACAGTAAACATCAGTATGTGATGATTACATTATATTAGAACATATTTTTATATTCTGTGTTAGGCGCTGCTGAACTTGTGCAGAGGTCAGTCGTGAGACAGACGAATCTGGAAATCTCCAGTGTGAGAGAAACAGATGCTGGACGGTTCACATGTTCGGCAGATGGAACACGTCATGAACATACACTTTCTCTGTTCTCAGGTAAACAGTTGTGCGATTTACTCTTGTAGGTCAGTTATAATGGAAACACACACACACACACACACACACACACACACACAGGAACATTCTAGCAATTTTACCATGCTTTTTAGGGGACAATTCAAAGTAGCAGAGAGCAAAATCCAGATTACAGTACTGAAAGTTCAAGTCTTGAAACCATAGAGTCCTACATTTCCCATAATCCAACATCCATCACAAACACATAATTTCCTGTTAAATGTTTGTACTCCATACGAACATCATCACCTCTGTTCAGGGACTCGAGGTGGGCAGTGATGGGGATGGCAGATGTTTAAATTAACTTAGTTTAAAAAGCTTGTACAATCTGGCCTACAGTGTTTTGCAGTGCAGAAATAAAGGTTGCCATTTTTCCACTTGGTTGTAGTAAACTATCGTCTTTTTCTGATGTTATGAGGTTTTTCATGTGTATAATGAATTTGGATCAAGTCCCTTGTTCATCATGGCCTCCTCTCTCTCTTTATGCTTCTCACTGTGTCCTCACCTCCTGCTGACAGTGTCGGTCTCTGTCACTCCCTCTGCCGATCTCCTGCTGGGCAGCGAGGCAACGCTCCAGTGTGACGTGAAAGGTGTCATTGAAGGTTGTGAAGTGAAGTGGAGGAGCCCAAATGTAGATTCACCCGAGTGGTCACCAACAGCTCAACTCAAACCTGTAACAAGCTCACATAATGGGACCTGGCAGTGTATCATCACCTGTGGCAGCAATCAGCTTAGTGAGCATCTGACCATCAAAGTCCAAGGTAATACACAGATACTGGAAATGAAGACTCCTGTATTCCACTGTGATCAAAAGAAAAACAAACGTGTGTTTTCCTTTCCAGAGCCGCCTCCTACAACATCAACAACAGCTTCACTGTGCAGCTCGAAGGATAGCCCAAAGACCATCTTTGCCATTGTGTGCTCAGTTTTGCTTTCTTACTTCCTGCTGTGATTAATAAATAATTGTTTTTATGTCAAACTGTGTTCTTATGTGTTCATTATGAATTTCCTAAGTCTTATTCTACGTAACTATATTAAAAGAGGCAAAATGTACTCAAACTTAAGGGCACAACCTACATTTTAATAGAGGTAATATTTAATTTAATGTGACTATCCTGAAAACACTTTATTTCTGTTCTAAAACAGTCCAAATTACTGGCCGAGCCACCAGTTTCAGAACAGACTGAATATTTAACGTCTTTCATGAATTGATCCATGTAAGGAGTCTTAAGCTAGAAGCTTTTAAACAAGAAGAAACATCTGTCAGACAATCTGAGGATGAGATCAGGCACAGTTAATGCATATCTAATATAAGTATTTCCATCACAAGTACACAAGGAAAAAATAAGAACTTCTTAATTATTATGTTTGTCATAATTCTGACTTCAGTTTTGTTAAAGCTATTCTACTCCTCAAGTGAAGCTGGATAAGTATAAACATCTACCTTACCTGGGAGACTGGCCCAGCTAGTATACTATGAACATTGAAATTGTGGCCCTTTATATACACAGTGGCACGCACACACTATGGAGGGTATGGCCCAGTATGGTTCTCCTTAGGTCTAGTTTTAAATAAAATAGTTCCAGTTCATTTCTCTGGAAAATGTTCCCTAAACTTGATTTATTTATTTCTGGTGCACAATCTGCTGCCTGACTGCAGATAATTTATAAAGTAATAAATAGACACCGTTGAGACAACAGCCTAAACGTGAAGCAAGAAAGTGTTTCTGCACAACTGCATACATTCATTTACTTTGCACTTTGAAGAACATGCCTCTGCATCTCAGGAGCTTTATGTGGTGAGGTGAGGGGCAGGAAGTTGATTTACTTAATGCATAACAGAAAACATAAATCATGCATGGGAAACTAACATTTATTATTGTATCTGTATTTTGGATTAAACAGGCTCTGGGGTTTTAGTTTATAAAACATTGTTTAGGGTCATTGTATGAATGTATAAAAACATTTATTTAAAAAATCCAGTAAATTTTCATTTCAACCGATTTCAATAAACTTAATATTTTACAGTGTACTTATGTAACAAATCTACATGGAAACTTTACATCAAATAAAATACTTTAGGGAGAAATAATACTGATCAGTCTGAAAGCTCACTCTCTAGAAACCACAAACAGTCACTGCGGACACCATCAGCGTTTATGCAGGAAATTTGGTAGCATCATTATATTCACATCAAACACTCTGATCTATGGTCTTCCCAGATGATAAGAAATAAACGATGCAATAAATAACCCTAGGATATCATTTGTAAACTAAACTTCTGTTAAAAGGATTTATTTATTAAAGTTTTTATAAGGAAATTGTGGAATTTATGACTGAAGTTATGCAGTTTAATCAATGAGTGTGATGATTAATTTCCAGACTAGGCTAAATTTACACATATGTTAGATTAATTTAAAAACTTCGGCTCAACCATCCAAAGTAATGAACAATGGACAAAAGAGGTGAAGAAGAGAGTAAGGGCAGGGTGGAGCAGCTGAAGGCAAGAGTGAGGGATAATTTGTGACAGAAAGACAGCAGCAAGAGTGTAAGGGAAGGAAAGGCAGAGCCTAAGTTGTTAAGATTTTCATTGGGAGTGACCAGAATGGACAAGATTCTGGTCCATTCTGAGGGGCAGCTCAGATCCAGTGGTTTCAAGACACAGTTGTTGGGACAGGGGAGGATGCTGAGGGTGAGACGGGAGTAAATCATGTGCTGCGGGCTGTACGACAAAATGAACAATCCAATCTCAGCAGCTCCTCTTCGGCCATCATAATCTTGAATCTTTACTGTATACAGATGTTTCAGTGCATCACTCTATTACAAGGAGACTGGATTGTTCCATTTCCGTTTATACATCATATTCTATTTAACTGTCAATCAGAGCAGTGTGGTTGGAACTGATAATGGTTAACCACCACAATTACATTCACCGCTGCCTATTGCGGTTAGCATTGTGCATCACGGGTGCGTCACTGTGGAAAATGTGCTTTAGTGAATTTTTAGTGTTTGCAGTTTTATAGAAAGTAAAACACAATAAACCACTGATGATAAATCAGCTTGAGCAAATGTGATGGAGAAATGGTTACTGAGAAAAATGAATTTTGAAAATTGAATTGGAACTTGAATCTTATAGTTATACAAAACTTATAGTTTTGTGGCTTATCACTGAAACAAGTGTCATAATAAAGTGAGTCTATGAGTAACTTGTGGATGGAGATGTGTGAGGGTGGTGGTGTAGGCTTCATTCTGGCTTCATTCACCACATGAACCACCAGCATTGCTGTTTTCCCTTGACTTTCCATGCAAGTGCACACAAGTTGACACAAATTTGATTTATTTATTTATTTTATATAAATGTTACATTTTTGTGTGCGAAAGACTTCATGAATATATGATATAAAAATCATTTAGCATGGAAAAGTCTTAAAAGATTATCTTGCATAACATTATTTTGTGTTCAACTTAAGTAAACTTGGACTGTGGGATGAAACCGAAACAGCTGAGGAAACACACACAAGCACACTGAAATTTCAAATTCTGCACGGAAAGGTATTTTTAAAAAAATACAATTATGTAAAACACCACAGTCTGTCTGTTCCTTGGAGGATGCAGTCCTGTAAAATATAATGTTTAAGCTAGCTGTGTAACTGTAACAAGTGAGGCACATATAAATTTTGCTCATAATTAATAAATCATCAAGTCAGCTTTCTGTCTGATGCATTTATTTAATAGTTCACTACTTTCTTCAGTAAAGAGTCTGTGTGTTGGTAAAGCAGCTGGTGGCAAATCCATTTCAACATTGTTCTTCTGTAGATTTGAAATACGAGGACAAAAATGGAGGAGAAGATAAAAGGTTTCACTGAAAGTAACACATATGTATGGAAGCCCGTTTCCGCCACTAAAAAAAAAAAAAAAGCTAGTATCCATAACTCGAAATTTCGAGTTATTATCTCGAAATTTCGAGAAATATAACTCGAAATTTCGAGTTACATTTCTCAAAATTTCGAGTTAGCTCTGCCAATCAAAAATATAGGTGAATGAGGTCGCTTTGTTACCCGGAAGCATATGGCGCAGGACCGCGCACTCAAAAACGGATCCCAACAAATTAAAGTATGTTTGCTGATAGTAACACCATGTGATTCAGCTAATAACACAGGGATTTCATCATTTGTGAAGCCAGGCTGAAAACACTCAGCAATCTGTGCATTCACGACTGGATGTAATACCGGTAGCTTAGCTGTAGCATTTGTAGCTGAGGGCTTCAGCTTCCGGGTAACATGGAAATGACGTCATTCACGTAGATTACTGATTGGCAGCGCTAACTCGAAATTTCGAGTTGCTTTTCTCAAAATTTTGAGTTAATGTGTCGAAATTTCGAGAAAATAACTCGAAATTTTGAGTTATGGATCCTTTTTTTTTTTTTAGTGGCGGAAACGGGCTTCCATACATATGACAGACTCAGACACAGTAAATATAGAAAGAAGTTGACATTCAAAATCTAAAAATGCAGCACACAGTAATTCAAAGTCAAGTGGCTAACACTCAAATACAATTTTTCAGAGAAGACAGATTTTCTTTTCTCAAAACTACAGTTACAAAACCCCTGACTCTTGTGGCAAAACTTCACAAACATCAAAATCGTTGGATCTGCCCTTGATCTGCGTTTTACCATGAACACCACAGACGGCTCTGTAAACTGCACAACAACACTGGAAACCAACCAGTTTAACGTGCACTAAACTGAATAACCTGGTACAATATCCTTATGGAGCATTTAAATGACACAAAATCATGTTCTAATCTTATATCAACGCAGGTTTCCCCTTGACAGAGTTACGAGTTTTTCAGAAAAAATAAGATACTTTGTTTGTTGGGGGGTTTTGCAGTTTTTTTCCTTTCTTTTTACAATCTCCAGCGGGTCTTGTCACCCAGATGACCAGATTAAACAGGAAAAGATTATGTGAAGATGATAATAAACCCAAAGCAGGAGAACACTTTAACTTTAAATACACGAAAAAGACAGTCAGGGAGAATGGAAACATAAATGTACCAAGACATAGCTGAACTCAATCTAGAGAACAAGTCACAGGGAAGTCAAACTAAAGACAAGGCACAAGAGACAAAGAACTCACAAAATAAAACATGAAGTAACTAAACAAACAAAAAAGAATCAGCAAAACAGAGAAACACAGAAGTTTTTTACTAAAGTCAAGTAAAACAAAGACTCAAATACCAAATTATAAGGCTACATATTTCAAAATTATAACTCTAAAACAGAACTCAGAATGCTAGAATAATCTTAAAATAAAATAAGGAAACCCAGTCAAATAGTAATCAAAACTCAACAATACCAAATATCAACGGCTCAAAAATGAACTGATAAAATCCACAGTCTATGACAGTAAAAGCTGTCATGCATAAAGTTATGATCTGAACAACAGTCTGTGTAGAAAAAATACAGCACAATAAGTCGAACAGTGGTTCATGGTTTTAGCTTTACATTGTTATGCATCACTACATCAGATAAGAAATGCAATTTCTTTTACTTTTTCATTTTTCATTTTTTAAAATTCCTTCATAAATCATCATTAAGATGCTTCCTGTGAAGAGTAACTTCTAGTAACTGGGTTTCAGGTGGTCGACAACCAAAGAAACGTTAGCTAAGAACACACTTCTTATATACATCAAGTAAAACTCCCTGTCAGTTGTCTCCTTTACAGCAATATTTGTAAATGTTTTTGTTTGCATATTTTATCCACATCTTTCACACAGTTTGTATCCTATTTTCTCTGTCCCTTAGTATTTGCGACATCACCCAACCTGGCTGCCGATGTTCAGCTACGTCTGCTGCAGTGTTGTCGAATCTGCATCTTATACGCATGAAACAAACCAGAATCAAATCCAGAAAAGGGCCGAGAAGCAACAAAGTCAAAAGTTTATCAGCGATAACTTTAAAGCAGTGGTTTTCCAAAAATACTCCAAGAGAACAGATGACACCGGGAAGGATCATCAGAAAATAATTAAAGAAGAACAAAAGGAAAATTCGTACAATTCTTTGTTTTTCATCAGTGGTCACTAAGGTGTCAGCAGCCAAGGCGTGAAAGGTCCATACTAAAAACAGGATGAACAGGAGAGCTGGAAGGAGGGCAAAAATATAGAGGATAAGAAACTTCTTGAAGACTACAGTAGGAACTACAGTTGCAATACAAAGGATCCAAATCAAGAGAGAAACCAGCATGGACCCCTTAGTTTGTCTGCTGCACTTCAACTTTGGGCAGGTGATAACAAAACACCTGCAACACAAGAGAGATATCACAATAGTATGTTATTCTGTATGAGGATAGAGAATACAATGTCAGGGAAGAACACACAGAGACAGACATTCACCTTTCAATAGCAATGTATGTCTTGAAATACCAACTAGCCGTCAAACCAGCTATGCAAATAATGTCATCTTGTTCAATTACAGGTCCTTGCTTCAACTGCCAGGAGAACATTATGCTGATGTGGACGAGATTGGCAATGAGCAGGTTAGTGAAATAGATCACATGCTCCTTTTTTACCTGCAGGAGAGATTCGTTAAAGTCAAATTACTGCAGTAATAAACACAAATTGCAGAATTACACATAGAAATGTTTACATCAGATGATGCATGAACAAGGAGGTTGATTTGATTTTGCTTTCTCTGCTGTTATTGTATTAAGCATCAAGCAAGTATTTACAAAAAATAATTTAGACTTATAAAAACATTTTTTAAAAGATGAAAAACTGAGTGTTACAAAAGTGTACAATGTAATTAATAATCAATGCAGAACTGAGTGTTTTAACAAGTGTGAGAAAGAAAAAGAAAGTAGTAAGTGTGACTGTTTACGTACCAAGCAACACAACCAACAGATGACCAGTAAGGTCAAAGGAAGGCAGAACATGAAGTTAGTCCATATGATAAAATCAGAGAAATCCATCGCTTGCTGACTTTCTGTGTGGAACTGCTGTGAAAGATCCTTCATTCCTTTTCAGGAAAGAACCTGTTGTGTGGAATAGCAGGTTGTGCAACAGTGAGACTGTGGAATATTAACCAAATGATATTCATAAGAAATTAAAAGAGAATAAGCCAAATCTGTTTAACTAAAAGCAAAAAAGAAAACAGCTGAATTTGTCATGGAGACCCAAGTTCGAAAACACAGGATAAAGCCAAGAAAAACACTGCAAGAATAGCCCAAATCCAAACCTGACCAGCTCAGACACACAGGAAATTATAAAAGAAACTGAGACAAAAGACTGAGTTGAAGACAGAACAACATACAAGCAGAAACGCAATCTGGGGAAATGGACATGGCCGGGGGAAAAACAGGACACAGGTACAGACAACACAGACAAAGACCCAGGTGGGGAAATAAAAGTAAACACAAGACACTAACTACCAACTACCAAAATAAAACAGGAAGTGAGAATCTTAATCAAATGTGAAAATGTAGACACGTAAATGAACTTAACACAGGGGAGTCGACACAAGCGCATCAGGCAGGAGATACTGAGGAAACAAATTAAACTCTAAAGCAAAAACTTGATTTCTCCAGCCAAGACAGGATTTTCCTTCACAAGTTGTTTATGGAGATAAATCTACATGAATAATTCAGTATTTTTTAAAAGTGAAAAAATAACGCCAGAGTGATTCTACTCCAACCAGATCACACTCGATTGATCCATAAATATTTAATCAACAGCACATTAAATTAAACCCTCTTGTGTAATTATAGCTATAATTGTATAGTTTAGATGTTTAGTAGCAAAAAAAATCTCTGTAGTAAAAAAAAAGGGAATGAGTATGAGATCAAGTTATACGTCACTAGTAACCGCATTTCCATCGAGTTTCCATTTCCAGCTTTTGTGCTGTTAATGTAGAAACTGTGCAAGCACAAAGGATAACGACAGAAAAAGTTTCTAGATCTTAAGATTTTGACTTGGCCTCTCCAACTACTCAACTTCTCAACTAAAGATAATATGAATAAGTGTAAACATCAACCTTACTGGCTTCAGGACGACTTCCTGCTCAGCTTGTTTAGTGATTCAGTGATGTGACGCTGAAGTTTAGCTTCAGAGTGAAGCAGAACAGAGCACAGAAATGTGGTTTATATACTTCACCCCACCCACTGATGGGTATATACACACACACCCCCCCCCCTCCCCACCCACCACACACACACACACACACACACACACACACACACACACACTGTGGAGACTATTGTGAGCCAATTTGTTAGCGTCTCTTCTCATGTTCTACTTTGTTTTAGTTTTAAAATTCCACTTCAGGTATCTGACAAAGTTTAGAGACTCTAGTCACACTTGAGCAGGCCTCTCTCTGCCAGCGTAACACAAAACAATTACTTGACAATGTTGATTTATTTTGTCGGTACAAACTGTCTGACAACTGAATCTGTAAAATTACTGAAACACATTTTGTATTTTTGCTGACAGCCTGGATGTGAATAAATAGTTTTTAAAATTCTCAAAGTTTACACGTAGCGTACGCCACAACTTCATAGGATTACAAATTGACCCATATTCATTTCCTTTGCATAGGTTGTCTCTGCAGTAGAGATGCTTTAGAATGAGATTGTAAGCTGATTTAGTGCGTCAATAAGGATCTCACATATTTTGATTTAGGTTTTGAAGAAAACTCAGTAAACGTAGCATAGCTGCCACATGACATAGATAACTGTGTGCATGTGACATGGGACATGCATATATGATATGAGACAGCTTTACTGGTTAATAGTCCGTAGTCTCATAGTTTTAAGCCTCCGTGAAAATACTGACCCTTGACCTCTAGTGTTATATTCACAGATACAGTAATGGGATGGTAGTGGCTTATATGTAAGTGTTGTCCCGTAACAGGTCTTGCAAGAAGAGAAACAAGCTACAGTTACAACAAAGGAAGACATTTGTGCCTGAAACTTACTGCAATCACTGTGATCGTTTTCAAATCACAGATGATAACGTGACTATTTCGGAAATACTTCAGCTATTCAAATATATATTTTCTCTGAAATCGGTGCCTCTGTCAGAAAGTTTGAATGACAAAGGCGGAAGTTTTTTCCAGGATCATCACATTAAAGCTTTTAATGTTCAATTTTAAGAAGGCGGAGAACGTCTGAAGAGAAACCCGTTCTTTGGTAAGTTATAGGCCACTGTAAACACGCCCAAAAAGCTAAACTGTAAATGTTTTCTCAGATTATTGTCAGCTGCAAACTGCCAATTCACCACAATTATTCCTGTAATCAGGAAGTGAAAATAAAAAGAGAAGTTAGAGGGACCAAAAGGACAGATCACACTTTATTTATTTGAAATTAACAGACATTTATTTATTTGCCACAGCAAACAAAGTACTTCTGTTCAAAAATAAAACACCCAGATACCCCCCTCACCAGAACAAAAGAAAACAAGTCATTTTAGTTCTTCAGTTTTGGGTGTTTTTGTTTGTTTGTTTATTTGGTAATACACATTTGTTAATCTATCATTTGTTTTCCTTCTATTTTTTCACTTTAACATAACAGGTCAAGGTGAAGTCACTGAGATAACTTAGTGAACGGCTCTAGTTACACTAAGCTGTGGCTGTCCTATAAAAGAGGAGAGGACAGGAAGCATGTTGCAAATAATTGAAGTCAGGTGTTCTAATCACTTCCACGGCCACAGGTTTATAAAATCAAACATCATAATAATGTAATGGTGTACACAGCTGTGTTTATATGTCATGGCCCTGAACAGTGTTATCATATGACTGGGTTTATAGAGTACCTTTCCTACACACACACACACACACACACACACACACACACACACACACACACACACACACACACACTGCTCCTTTGGGTGTTGGAGCTGTGTTTCTTTCAGCTTGTTTTGTGTTTTGAAACTCTTCATATTTTTTGAATATTACAGTTTGAATGTGAATTCTGCTGTCAGTGGATTGGTTAGATGCTGATGAAGCCACCTGTTTGATGTGGACATATGTAGGTGTAAATGAAGTCAGATAAGAAAAAAGAATATTGTGAGCATTTCCTGAGGTTTTTTTAAATTTCACTTTTCAATGATGTGTATCTGAGACAGGTAAACGCAACATCTGAGGGAAATACATCTAAGCTGTAATCTTTTCATGTTCAGTTTTACAGTCTTACACTTCTGGCCTTTTTTGTTCTGTTTGTAATGTTGTTTGATGTTTTCTTGATTCAGTGATTTAAAATCAACTGTATTTATAATATTTAAAAAGTCATGAGAAACAAGTGATAGGAACCACACTCAAAAACATTTGTGGCTGGAACATGAGTCATAGTGTTAGCTGTGATGTCTGCCAGCTTGTAGGTGTTAAAAACATTTATTACGTAAGCTGGTGACATTTTGCAGTGCTGGGGTTGTTACATATACCAGTCTTTCTAATCTGGCTTTTTCACTTCTGTTGAAGTCTTTTTAATTTCTTGTCTTAAATATTTTTTTTGTTTTTTAGTGTTGCTTTAACAGCCCTTTGTGTTCCACACAAAATGACAAAAGTTTAGCATTTGGAGCAAAGCTCAGGTCATCACCCTGAATATAAATATAAATGATAGCACTTCCAGATTTTTTGAACTTATTTGTGAAAGTGTTTACAGGTATAAATAGAGCAGGAATACAATCAGTGCCTGTTGAAATAAAGGTATATCTTTCAAAGTTTTTATTTGGACATATTCAATTTTTTGCGGTTTTAGTACCTGGCAATTTTTAAACAGAGATGTTGGAGATCTTGTCAAGATTGATGGAATTATTAACACACAAAAGTGCCATTAGGTTTTCAAATAAAACTTCTGACTGGCAACAGTTTTATTTTTCCCAAACAATTCATCTTTTGGCTTCATGTGTCATATTCAATATTCAAATTTAAAAACAAAATAAAATATAAAATAAGTGTAGGGAAAACCTTTTTATTTTTCTTGTTTCAGAGAAGAGTGTTTTTTTCTTGTTCTAAAATTAGCACTTGCAGTATTACACGTATATGCAAGACAAACATTACATTACCCATTTCACACAATAAATAGCAAAACCTTTCAGCAAAGTGAGAAAAACTGTGTACAGATGGCAGAAGAGGTGAATATTTTTTTTTTATTACTGCAGTGTGAAGCTATTCAGCCAAACTGATAAAAACACTTAAAATTAACTCCTGCTGAGGTCTTCTTACTTTCACTTTCACTTTAATGCTCCTCGTGCTTTCATACTATTGTACATAGGTTTAATTGTTGTATATTTTCCCTGAAGTGTCCTTTTTTCTTTTTCTTATTTCTTCTGTTATACAAAGTTCAGAGAGAAAGGAAATGAGTCTTTCACATTTCACTTTACACATTTTTATAAATAGGTTTTAGAATCTAATAGATGGAGGGAATTTTAAAATAATAAAAATAAATGTGTTACAAAAAGAAAATAGAGCAAAAAGTCAGCTTGTTTTTTGTGTTTTCTGATGATTTTTATCTTGAAAACAAAAAAAGAAATACTTTGTTACTTCTGTTTTGATAAATAAAAAAATGTCTTTCTGTAAACCAGTGTTTTGTGTTTTTCTTGACATGTTTTTCTCCATCTTATTTTACTGTCCTGGTTATAAAAATAATTGTGATAAATTGGCATCACTTTTCTGTGAGAATAATCTGAGCGCACGTCTCCAGTTGAGCGTTTTGTAAATGAGCTTTAATGTGACTGTTCAGAACTTCATTCAGTTTTTTTAAAGAGCTGCACTGTTTTGAAAATGCAGTGCTTCGATTGCAGAAAGTGCAGGCGTGAGTAGCAAACCCACAAAGATCTGGGGTTTGCGTCAACCTGCAAATTTCCAGAGTGCAGCTCTCTCTTCAAAGGCCTTCTGGGTTCTGCACTTTTGCATCCTTGAGATCTTTGTTTTTGTTGAAGTGAAGCACGAGAGGATGAAGAAAGATTTTTGCTGAACTAAAAGACACAAAATCTGCTCAAAATTAAGGTAAGAGCTCAAGCTTCATTTTCAAATTTAGTTTCATTTGTTTCTTTTTGTTTTATCTTGTAAAATGGATTTAATGTGGCTATCCTTTATTTTCAAGCTTACTAGCAGAGGCACCAGTTTAAGAGCAAATACAGATGAGTAGTGTTTCAGAACGAGCTGCATAAAAGAGTCCAAGTTAAAACCATTTAAACAAATAATAAGAAAAAAATGTGTCAAACTCTGTTTCCAAGGCTTGATGTGTAGAATAACATTAATTTATGATGTTAAAGACATAAATTCACTCATTTTGAGATGTGAATGTATTTATTGAGATTAAATACAACAATATTAATGACAGAACTAAGAATCAATAATTTAGTTTTTGGTCTCAGTGTGTTGTTTGGAGTAATTGATTAACTTAGTTTTAAGCAAAAAAAAAAACATTAAATGTTAAGTGTTCAATATGACACAAATTAATTGGATTAAAAAAAACTCAATTAAGGAAAATTTGTAAAACTGTGTTTAAAGAAATTTCCTATGGTCGTTAGGCAAATTCTATTTTCTTCTTGACCCATTTGATGCAGTGAAAGTTACAACTCTGCTTTTTTCCTATAGACCATGTTAGTCCAGTTATTTTACTTGTTACAGGAATATTGGGAAGAAAATGAGTCTTATAGTGCCTTTAGCAGACTTTCTCAGTTGTAGAACTGCATGAAAACCGTAATTCAGAAGTCAACCGAGAGCAACTCAGATCTGGTTAGTGGTCTTCGTTCTAATGATGAGATCTATTTCAGGATAAGCAGAAAAAGTTTTCTTCAATAACTGACTAAAACAATCTGTTCAAAATTAGTGAGTCACTAATTTAATTTGGTTATTTTCAAAATAAATACAAAGGATTTAACAAGACCATCCTAGAAACTTTCTGTTTGCTCCGTAATGAAGTTCAAAGTTACTGCAGAGGGACCAGTTTAAGAGCAAATACAGATTAAATGTTTTAAGTGTTTCAGAAATTGTTGTTTGTACGGAGTTAAAACTGATTTAATTTGTCAATTTGGACTCACAGATTTAAGTTTGAAACTCCAATAAAAGCACCTTTTTGGTGGCAGCAAATTCTTAATAAGTGTTAATATTCATTTTGACGCTATTTAATTGGACGTATAATGATCTCAGTTGAGCTGTTTTTTTAGGAGAATTTATTTAAGTCGGTCCAGAGGAAATAAATTTCTATTGTTCTAATTAAAACTTCTCATTTCTGATGAGCAGTCAGGTAAAGTTACAGCAGATTTACAGGAAACACCTTCACATGAGCTGTTGGTGAGATTAAATTAAAAAGCCACAAGAAATGTTTGACTGTTTTTCACTTTTTAAGTCCAACGCTGAGTTTTATTGTTTTTAACATACGACACAGAGAGAGGACGGAAACAGAGCGAGGGCTTGGTGGTTTCTCTGTAAAGTGTTCATGTGAAGAAGAATCTCTCTGTGGCTGTGTGTGAAATGAAAGTGTTCACGTTTAATTGGTGTTCTTGTTATGATGTCGTGTTAACAGTAATGTTCATTTGTGTTTTATTTTAAACCCTCAGGTCGACTTTCAGAATGAAGGTGATTGTGTTGTTTGTGTTTGGTGAGTGAATATACTTGTGAAGACAATATTGTGAATAATCCTTTAAAAT
>NW_024582441.1:1352652-1365506 GCF_018398535.1 Haplochromis burtoni
TTATATTCATTTTGACGCTATTTAATTGGACGTATAATGATCTCAGTTGAGCTGTTTTTTTAGGAGAATTTATTTAAGTCGGTCCAGAGGAAATAAATTTCTATTTTTCTTCTTAAAGACTTCTCATTTCTGATGAGCAGTCAGGTAAAGTTACAGCAGATTTACAGGAAACACCTTCACATGAGCTGTTGGTGAGATTAAATTAAAGAGCCACAAGAAATGTTTGACTTTCTCAGTGACACTCTTTTTCACTTTTTAAGTCCAACACTGAGTTTTATTTTTTAACATACGACACAGAGAGAGGACGGAAACAGAGCGAGGGCTTGGTGGTTTCTCTGTAAAGTGTTCATGTGAAGAAGAATCTCTCTGTGGCTGTGTGTGAAATGAAAGTGTTCACGTTTAATTAGTTTTCTTGTTATGATGTCGTGTTAACAGTAATGTTCATTTGTGTTTTATTTTAAACCCTCAGGTCGACTTTCAGAATGAAGGTGATTGTGTTGTTTGTGTTTGGTGAGTGAATATACTTGTGAAGACAATATTGTGAATAATCCTTTAAAATA
Source organism: Haplochromis burtoni (assembly GCF_018398535.1). Taxonomy (NCBI): domain Eukaryota; kingdom Metazoa; phylum Chordata; class Actinopteri; order Cichliformes; family Cichlidae; genus Haplochromis; species Haplochromis burtoni. The sequence continues at coordinate 1,353,213 of NW_024582441.1, forward strand.
CTGCACACACATGTTGTAGATGGTGTGTGACCTCATGTTTAATCTAATTAAAAAATAATTTATAATCTGATCTCAGGTTCTTTAATGTCACTACAAGTTTATGACGACACACAGAGAATATTACTGGTTTTGTCTCCATGTAAAGACGATTTTATATCCTCCTTTAAATACTCATTAATCAAGATGAGTATTTATTATTTATTTGCCTTCTTCTCAGTGCTGGGTGCACTCTCTGCTGCAGGTGGAAGTTTTCTTTGCAAATCGTTGGGGAAAGTCACATTGAAGTGTGGGGTCAACAGCTACAGAGCTCTCTGCAGTGGCATCATGGAAATACCTTTCTTCATAGTGTTATCAGAGAGGCTCCCTCGCAAAGGTACTTTGATTATCTTGAATACTGATAGTTAACATCAGTATATGACGATTACATTATATAAGAACATATTTTTATTTTCTGTGTTAGGCACTGCTGAACTTGCACAGAGGTCAGTTCTGAGACAGACGAATCTGGAAATCTCCAGTGTGAGATGAAACAGATGCTGGACGGTTCACATGTTCGGCAGATTGGACACCTCATACCATTCACTTGTTGTGTTCTCAGGTAAACAGCAGACCCTGGAAAATATACATTTACAAATAAATGTTCACATTTAATGGAGCAGTGATGGGTTTAATAAAAACATCACTGCTGTGAAATGAGGGGAATTTTTTCAATGTGACTAATGGTTCTGTAACTATAATGTATGAGCTTTAACATAAAAGTGTCCTTATTTTCTGTTGTATTTGTTTTCAGTAAACTGCTGCTTAGAGAAAAACCTATGGTGTGTTTCTATGTGGCAGTCTTGTCTGTATAACCAACAAACTTTACAGTCTGGCCTTCAATTGTTTGAAATGCAAAAATAAGAATCAGTTTCTGATGTAATGAATAGTCCAAGCCTGATCCTATCTTCACCAACTACTTCCTGTGATCCTGCCACTGTTAAATTTTTGGTGGTTTTATATCCATAACATTCTGACAAGTGTGTGAAATGGTTATTTGTCTATTAACATGCAGTGTAATATGCCGTTTTGTTTTTTCTCAACTCTTTCTCATGAGTTGAGAAAAAACATTTTTTTTTCTCATGTTATAAAGCTGTGCCATGTGTCTAATGACTCCCCTTTCTCTTTCTGATTCTCACTGTATCCTCACCTCCGTCCTTCTCAGTTTCCGTCTCTGTGACTCCCTCTGCTGTTCTCAAACTGTGTGATGAGGCAACGCTCCACTGTGAGGTGAAACATCTGCTAAAAGGTTGTGAAGTGAAGTGGAAGAGCCCAAATGCTGATTCACCTGAATGGCCATCAACAGTTCAACTCAAATCTGTAACAAGCTCACATAATGGGACCTGGGAGTGTATCATCACCTGTGATGACAAACAACTGAGTAAGAGTATTACCATAAAGGCTAATACACGGGTGCATGGAATGAAGGCCCATGTGTACATATGTGGTCAAAAGAAACATAAAGATTTGTGTTTTTGTTCTTCAGAGCCTCCAACTTCAACAACTCCACCATCCACCCGAAAGAACATCACATTATTTGTAACGAGTGTTCAGAAGACAACATGTACAACATGTACAACATGTACAACATGTGCGTCCAGCTTTTGAAAATGTCTGCAGATTTGATCCTTTGATCCTTTGCTGAATGTGTAACTCATTCTTGTCATTCTCACGTTCTCTTTCTCTGTGTTGCATTCAGGTACTGCCGACGATTGCCCACTGGGACTCTCCTGTTGGATGTGGATTGCAATGGGGGTGTGCTGCCAGTTTGGGATGTTCCTGATAGTTTGTGTCACAGTCTTGTGTAAGTGCATGAGTGGAAGGATGGTATGTGAGGAAAGGCGTTCATCAAGTATTTATGTATAGTGTTGATAGCTGTGGTTACAGATTATGTTGGTCTAACCTCTTCGCTGAATGTGTAACTGATCAGATTCATAGTTTCACTACACCAAGCTCTTACAAAGTCCTGGACATTTCACAACTGGCAAAAGTCTAACTGAGTGTCTCGGATTATCTATTACACTCTTCAGTAAATCAGTAGATGTACAGATGAAGTATTTGTTTTGTTTCCTGGGCTTTGCTGAGTAAAACCGAGAACCACCTGAAATCTCTCAGACATCTGTTCAGGCTTTTCTCCCAAATTACACTTTATTGCCAAAAGTATTTATTCGTCTGCCTCCAAACGCACATGAACTTGAGTGACACCCCATTTTTAATCCACAGGATTTAATATAATGTAGGCCCAACTTTTTCAGTTATAACAGCTATAATTCTTCTAGGAAGGCTTTCCACAAAGTTTTGGAGTGTGTTTACGGGAATTCTTGACTGTTCTTCCAGAAGCACAGTTGTGAGATCAAACACTGAGATGAGAAGGCCTGGTTTGCAGTCTCTGCTCTAATTCATCCTAAAGATGTTCTGTTCAAAAGTTCTTCCTTACCACAGTCGCTCATCCATGTCTTTATAGACCTTGCTTTGTGCTGTCTTGTAGAGGAACAGGAAGAGGCCATCCTCAAACTGTTCACACAAAGTTGGCAGCATGGAGTTCTCCAAAATGTCTTGGTATGCTGAAGCAGTAACAATTGCTTTTACTGGAGCGACCAAGCTCTACTCCAGAACAACAATCCCACACAATAATCCCCTCTACACCAAACTTTACAGTAAGTCCAATGCAGTCAGACAAGTACCGTTCCCCTGGCAACCTTTAAACCAGACTCATCCACTGGATTGCCAGATGGCGAAGTATGATTTGTCACTCCACAAATCATGTATCCACTGCTCAAGAGTCCAGCGGTGGCATGCTTTAAACCACTGCATGTGATGTTTTGCATTGTCTTTGTCGATGTGAGGCTTGGATGCAGCTGCTTGGTTGTGTAAAACCCATCCCATGAAGCTCCCTGTGCACTGTTCTTGAGCTAATCGTAAGACCTGAAGTTTGGAGGTCTGTTGCGATTGACTCTGCAGAAAGTTGGAGACTCTGCACACTATGAAGCTCAGCATCCGCTGACCCTACCCTGTGATTTTACACAACCTATCACTTTATAGCTGCATTGCTGTCATTCCCGATCGCTTCCACTTTGTTATAATGCCACTAACAGCTGATTGTGGAATATTTAGTAACAACAACATTTCACAACTGGATTTGTTGCAAGATGGCATCCTATCATGGCACCACACTGGAATTCAATGAGCTCCTGAAAGCGACTCGTTGTTTAACAAAAGTTTGTAGAAGAGGTCTGAATGCCTACGTGGCTTATTTTATACGCCTGTGGCCAGAGAAGTGACTAGAACACCTTGTTCTACTGATGTCAGTGCTCTAATGGCAGCCAAACATTAGAGCGACTTTGTTGTCGCTTCACTCTTTGTGCTAGCTCTGACTGTTGGTTTCCACTGCCATCAGTAGTCACCTTCAGTCCCCTCCTCGACCTGTTAGAGTGAGGAGATAACAACTAATGTGTTTTACAGAAAGAAAAGAAAGCACCAAAACAACTTGTTTTCCTTTGGTTTGGAGATCGTGATTTTTCAATGATTCATGTTTCGTTTTATTTTACTTAAAAAAAAAACTTTGTTACTTCTGTTGTGATAAATAAATGTCTTTCTGTCAAGCTGTGTGCTCTTTCAATTTTTGTTTCTGATATTTTTTTTCTAGTTTTTGCTCTATATGTTGTCAAAAACAGTGGATAATCTTCATGTTAATTGGTCAGCTAAATAGCTTTTAGGGTTGAGCACATAAGCCCCACTCTCCTGCCATTCTAATCTTGTATTTGTGAGGGGCAGCCAATCAGAAGAAAGTTTTCTCAAGGTGGGTAAAGCTATCTATTAGATAAATATTAACTAAATATTAGATAGTATTACACAAATAAGGCTCACCTGTCAATCTAAGTGGTCAGTTGGTGCGTTTTGGAGACATTTTAATGGATTGTGTGACTAATATTCTGATATCTAATAACCATCCCAGAGGTTCGTGCTTCAGTTCAGGTGAGTGAAATTCAAGTGTTTTATTAGTTGTCAAAGGAGCTTGCAAAGAAAAGCGTCTGGACTTCTTTAAGTAAGTTCTTTAATAACTAATTAAGTAATTAGTTATTACTTTGAGCATATAGAGCTCAAACACATATCAGTAAGTATGTGTCTTATGTGCGTCATACTGTACAGTTTTTTGGATGCAGCTTTTTAACCAAGTAAGCAGAGAACCAACTGACCACCCTGAATGTGGTCTAAAAATGATGATGTTTGCCTTTGTTAGCACCTGGGGGAGGCTAATGAGGCTTCAGAAGATGGATTTCACAACCATTAAGTCATCGTGGCGACATCCATCCAAGAGAAATGCAGTGCAAGAGAGGGATGAGGACCAAAATGCAGCATACGAGGCAATTTTACTAGTAAATCGCACGGCCCTAAACCATTTACGTTTTTATGAAAGATTAAATTAGAAATACATAACCTTAATTGATGCTGAGGTGAAATCAGGTTTACAGTAGTAGTCTTTACTCAAAAACTTTTACATAATATATTTATTTAATGCATGGTATAAAACAAAATAGATTAGTTAATAAGAAACCTACAAGTTTATTATACATGCTTCCTCCTTCCTTTACTTATAATGTAGGACAGATGATAAATGCATTAAAATAAAATGAGGTAACTTTTGAGGTGCTTCAGCAGGGGGCACCATACTCCACATCTGCTCTGAACAGAGATCAATATCATAGCTGCTGATGTGTAAATCTGTCAAAAAAGTGAAAGTTTGAAGGATTTATATCCGTCTATCACCAACATAGCTGAAAGAAAAAGGTTTGTTTCATGTTTGAATAAGAAAATTGATGAGTTTCTCTACTAATGATTCCCGCTTTAACTTTTATTATGACATCTGTAACTGAGTTTGTCAGGGTGCATGGCAAGAACGGGACCCAAATGCAGGACCTTCCAGTCCAAGACAGTGTGTTTATTTATAGTGGCAATTAGTGAGCAATGTGCAACAGTTTCAATAACGTGGTTCCCGAGTCCTGCTCCATGCTTGTGTTCCTGTGACAGACAAACAACTGCAACACTTGATTTCACAGTCGCTCCACTCTCCTAAACCTGGTAAGACAAGAGGGGAAGATCAGTGACGAAATGCTGAACACAATATTTGAACACAAACACAACACAAAAGAATAAAACTGAGTTTAACTCTTGAAATCAGCTCATTTACCTTCATTTTCTTTTATATTGAAAACTATTACTTTTTTACTTCTGCTGTGATGAATAAATATTGGTCTTTTTTCAAACTCTTATGTTCTTAGTCGTATAAAGCGCTTTGAGTGCTCAGACAGAGTAGAAAAGCGCTATATAAGAACCAGTCCATTTACCATTTACCATTCTTTCTATTTTTCCTGTTATGACTTACAGACATGAGTAGCAAACCCACAAAGATCTGGGTGGGTCTTTACAGCAGATCATCTCCATCCTCCAAGGAGGTTTTTAACAGAAGAAATGTTTAAGACTTCATGCCTTTGTAATCACTATACTGATTTGGTCTCTCCTTTGACTTCTTTGAGCACAGATTTGATCACATGGCTCCACCCAGTTTCCACATTCCTCTTTTTGACCAGGGAACAGGTGCTTGTTATTTTTGTCATTATGTAAGAACTGATTTAAATATAAATCCTGCACTTTCAAACGTGGCCTGTTTCCCATAAAAGCAGACATTGTGTCTGATATTTGCGATAATTGTTGCTGTCACTAGCTCCATTGCAGAGTTTTAAGGACTTAAGAACTCACATATAATGTTACATAGAGGGCAGTAGTGAGCCACCTAAAATAATCCAATCGTACAAGTTATTAAAGCTGGCATGACACTTGTCTCCACATCAGAATACATTTTTTACGTTAGACTCCAGGAAATAAAAAATTATGATTTTGACTAAATGCTGCTATTGTAAACTTGATTTGTTACTGCATCAATTCAGATTCTGTCTTAATACAAATGTAGTTTCATCTTTAAATGGTTTAAGACATTTAAATGTTAGAGTTGTTACCTTCAAGTAGGGGCCAGGTCTTCTATCGGTAGGCCTGAGTGATTGTTTGCCAAAAAGTAATTGTTTGTATTATATCTGCTTTAAATAACTTGTTGGCCTATAATATGTGAAACATATGTCAACTGTGTCCCTGATTAATTATATCAAGTCATCTTGAGCCACAAACGACATTCCTATCACAAGGTAGAAGCTGCAATCAGTGTTTTTGCAGTGGCTTATATATAAGGTAAAAAATCTTGTTGACATTAAAAATGTCTTTTTAAAAAAAGTAATCTGGCCAAGTGGACAGCAGGAATTGCAACAAATATAACAATAGTCCTGTAAACATATTTTAAGTTGCCAAAAAGGACATAGATACAATAACATGGAGTCATAAAGATACTTGAAAAACAGGTAATTATTCAATTTTACGTATAATGTTTGTAAATCCTGTTCACTAACGTTTGGGGCGATCGTGGTTCAGAGGGTTGGGAAGCTCATCTTGTAACCAGAAGGTTGCCCGTTCGATCTCCAGCTCTGTCTGTCTTGGTCGTTGTGTCCTTGGGCAAGACACTTCATCTACCGCCTACTGGTGATGGCCAGAGGGGCCGATGGTGCGATATGGCTGCCTTGCTTCTGTCAGTCTGCCCCAGGACAGCTGTGGCTACAACTGTAGCTGCCTCCACCAGTGTGTGAATGTGAGAGTGAATGAATAGTGGAATTGTAAAGCGCTTTGAGGGTCTCGAAAAGCGCTATATAAATGCAATCCATTATTATTATAAAGTGTATTTACCAATATAAGTAAAGACATTACACATAAGAAACACGTGAAAACAAATCAGTTTTGGACAGAGGATCACTTTTTGGCACAACACTGAACACCCAGGGGGCGACAGGCTTAGCGGTCTCCTTTCGATGTGGAGGAGCAGCGGCTCTAATCTGAACCATAATCACTGAACTCCTCATCCTATCGCCAAGGGAGAGCCCATCCACCTTTCAGAGAAAGCTTATTTCCTGTCGTTAACACAGGGCTTGATTCACAGATTTTTGGCATTTCTCAACAATGCGCCATCTAGTGGCAGAGTGTTGCCAACATTTAGGACAAAGTAAGTTACTGGCAATGGGCATCATTTTTAAATTTTAACAGTCCCACATTTACGACTAGTGACAATGACGATGATTAGTCCCACACATCCTGAGTTCCAAGTAATAAACAAATAAAACACTCGAATTTCACTCACCTGAACTGAAGCACAGACTTCTGGGTTGGTTATCAGTTATGAGAATATTAGTCACACAGTCCATTAAAACTTCCCCAAAAGGCACCAGCTGGTCATATCGATTGACAGGTGAGCCTTATTTATCTGATTTTCATCTAATATTCAGCCCTACTCTCTGTGAGAAAACCTTCTGATTGGTTGCCCCTCACAAATACAAGATAAGAAAGACAGGAGGGTGGGGCTTATGTCCTCAAAGCTAAAGCTATATACCTGAAAAATTAACAACATTAACATTATCCACGTCCTTTGACATCATGTAGAAGAAGAAGTAGAAAAAAAATATCAGAAACAAAAATTTAAAAAGCACATAACTTGACAGAAAAACATTTATTTATCACAGCAGAAGTAACAAAGCTTTTCTTTATGCAATAAAAAACAAGACAAAACAAGAATCATCAAATTATCACAATGTCAAGCTGTAATTGTCCAATAAAAGAAGAGGAAGTAGTGATAAATGATGGCAGCGGAAATCAACAGTCAGGGTTAAGAAAGAGTGAAGAGACTTGGGGAAGTTGCTCTAATGTTTGGGACTTGGCATTATACTAACAATATTCACTCAAGCATCCAAATCAGTAAATCAGGTGTTCTGGTCACTTCCATTTCTGAAATTTCCTCGCTAAATATTCCACGGTCAGCTCTTAGTGGTATGACACCAAAGTGGTATAACAGCAGCACACCCATGAAGATGTAGGACATATAAAATCACAGAGCAGAGTCAATCACTACAGACCTCCAACCTTCATGTGATCTTCAGATCAGCATAAAGCACACGACGACTGGACTCTAGAGCAGTGGAGACATGTTCTCTGGAGTGACGAATCAAGATTCTCCATCTGGACAATGCAATGGACGGTTGCCAGGGGAACGCTTCTTGTCTGATTGCGTTGTGCTAAGTGTAAAGTTTGGTGGAGGAGGATTATTGTGAGGGATTGTTTTCCATTAGTTGGGCTCAGCTGGTTAGTTCCAGTAAAATGAAGTCTTAATGCTCAGCATACCAAGACATTTTGGACAATTTCATTCTTCTTTGGGGATGGCCTGTTAGGGAAAATGTTCTAAAACACTTCTTCAGTAAAGACTCAGAGAAGAGAAACACACAGAACTTCTTGCTAGCAAGGGCAGCCTCCACTCTAAGAGACTCCAGTGAGAGAACTGCCCTGGTCTTTATTTATACTCCATTGAGCGTATGTGTGTGTGTGTGTGGTGTGTGTGTGTGTGGTGTGTGTGTGTGTTGATCAAAGGGTCATATACATGAAAGAACAAAGGGTACATCCTTGGTCATAAAGAGGGTAGTCTCCCCCACCCTAGATGGCACGGTGAGGAAGTCCAGCAGTTAAAGCACTTAGACTAAAACAGACATAGCTACGTTAAAACAATAAAACAAGGTACGACCTCTCCCACGCTCCCAGGATGTGGGGGTGAACCAAGCCTGCTAAAAATCACACATCCTGTCACTACCAAATAACTACAAACAGCATCCTACCATAAGCAAACTTATATCACTAAAAGATTATACTGACTACTAAATACAATTTTCCATTGACATTCCCTCCTGTTGGAACAACATGACTGGCCTGCACCGAGTCCCGACCTCCACCCGACAGAACAACTTTGGGATGAATTAGAGCAGAGACTGTGAGCCAGGCCTTCTAGTCCAACATCAGTGTCTGACCTCACAAATGTGCTTCTAGACAGGTGTCCAGGTGTACAAAGCACCAAAAACACCTATAAGCACTCCTAAACCTTTGGAAAGCCTTCCTGTAAGAGTTTCAGCTGCCACAGTTGGTCGTACATCATATTAATCCCTATGGATTAAAAATGGGATGTCACTCAAGTTCATATGCGTGTCAAGGTAGACGAGTGAATACTTCTGGCAATAAAGTGTAATTAAACGGATGTCTGAGAGATCTTAGTTGGTTCTTAGTTTCACCCAGGAAGGCCCAGAAAACAAACCGACACCTCATCTGTACATCTGCGCCAATTTACTGAAGAGTGTAATACTCAATCTGAGACACTCTTTTAGAATTTTACGAGTTGTGAAGTGTGCCAGAACTTTTGTAAGAACTTGGTGGAGTGAAATCAGGACTCTGATCAGTTACACAATCAATGAAGAACTTTAAGAAGAAGTTCACCATAATCTGTAAACACAGTGGTGCAGGAGGCGTTTAACCCATTTTCTTTTGGTTTCTTTTATCGTAAGCTATCAACTCTACACATAAATATTTGATGAACGCCTTTCCTCACATACCATCCTTCTTCTCATACACTTACACAAGACAATGACACAAACTATGAGGAGCATCCCAAACTGGCAGCACAGCCCAATCGCAAACCACATCCAACAGGAGAGTCCCAGTGGGCAATCGTTGGCAACACCTGAATGCAACACAGATCATTGGAGAAAGTGAGAACGACAAGAATGAGTTACACAATCAACAAAGGATCACTTTGATCCAATTTGCAGACATTTTCAAAAGCTGGACGCACATGTTGTACATGTTGTACCCTGAACACTCGTTACAAACAATGTGACGTTCTTCATGGTGGATGGTGGAGTTGTAGTTGGAGGCTCTGAAGAACAAAAACACACATCTTTATGTTTCTATTGACTACATATGTGGACATGGGTCTTCATTCCTAGTAACTGTGTATTACCTTGTACTGTGATGGCCAGACGCTCACTAAATGTATTGCTGCCACAGGTGACGATACACAGCCAGGGCCCGTTATGTGAGGTTTTTACAGGTTTGAGTTGAACTGTTGATGTATTTGTGAGTGAATATGTATTTGGACTTCTCCACTTCACTTCACAACCATGGTGCTGACCTATAACCTCACACTGAAGCGTTGCCTCATCGTTTATTCGAGAACATCGAGGGTTTGAGGAGACCGAAACTGAGAAGGAGAACAGACAGACAACAACAGATACAGTGAGAATCACAAAGAGAAAAGGAGACCATAAGGTGCTTCATCCAAACTCATTACACACATGACAAAGCTTTATAACATGAGATGAAATACAATGAGAGCATATTACACTAAGAATTAAAGTAAAAGTGGTAACTCTTTCACACATGGAACATTTTTGGTGAAATGAAACACAAATAAACATTTAACTGTAGAGGGATGGTAATAAGTAGTGACCCAGCTGGTGAGAGAAACGAGCAGTCCTGGACTGTTTGGTTTGGTTTGGTTTTTTTGGTCACTGTTATAATTTGCTTACACGGCATGACTGTCATATAGAAACACAAAGTAAGCTTTTTATTCAATTATCTGACAAAAAGAAATAAAAAAACGAAGGAATAAAGCTAAAGTAGTTTTTTAAAGAAAATTCTGTTTATATAGTTAATAGTATAAAAAAATAGAATTATTAATTAATAGTTGTGTCTTATGTAATATTTAATAGCTATGGATGTAATTCTAGAGCCCAGCATATGTTCGTGGCCCCTCCGATGCTTCCCCTTCTCCTGATGGACTCCAGTAATGGCAGGGTGGCCACACTTAACACTGTGGTGGTCCTGCCCACCACCAGGTTGACTAGGAGGGGATTAAGTTGGATTTTGGGAAATGTAGTCTCCAAATTTCAAAACATATACAAGACATGCTGTGCAAGAAATTCATTTTGTATATTTGCTGCATATCCTTTACCTGTTATAGTAAAAGAACCATCAGCCACATAAAATAATTTCCCCTCATTTTTCAGCAGTGATGTTTTTATTAATCTGATTATCAATGTAATGTGCAGGGGACAATGAAAACAAAACCATATTTGTCCTAATATGTTAAACGCTGCACTGTTCGGTTATATTTGAACATTTATTTGTAAATGTATATTTTTCAGGGTCTGCTGTTTACCTGAGAACACAGAAAGTGAATGGTTATGACGTGTCCATCTGCCGAACATGTGAACCGTCCAGCATCTGTTTCTCTCACACTGGAGATTTCCAGATTCGTCTGTCTCACGACTGACCTCTGCACAAGTTCAACACTGCCTAACACAGAAAATAAAAATATGTTCTAATATAATGTAATCATCATATACTGATGTTTACTGTTAAGTTTCAAGATAATCAAAGACCTTTGCGAGGGAAGCCTCTCTGATCAACACTATGAAGAAGGTCATTTCCATGATGCCACTGCAGAGAGCGTCTGTAGCTGCTGACCCCACACTTCAATGTGACTTTCTCCCCGACTTTTGCAATGAAATCTTCACCTGCAGCAGAGAGTGCACCCAGCACTGAAAAGAAGATGATCACAGTAAATAAATACTTGTCTTTTAACAATGCTTATTTAAAGGAGGATATATGAAACGTCTCTACATAGAGACAAAAAAGTCATATTTTCTTCATTTTGTCGTAAACTTGTAGAGTGACATTAAACCACCTGGGATCAGTAAAACACCACAACAACCATATTGCTACATGACTTTTCAAGTAGATTAAACATGAGGTCACACACCATCTACAACATGTGTGTGCAGTATTTTAAAGGATTATTCACAATATTGTCTTCACAAGTATATTCACTCACCAAACACAAACAACACAATCACCTTCATTCTGAAAGTCGACCTGAGGGTTTAAAATAAAACACAAATGAACATTACTGTTAACACGACATCATAACAAGAAAACTAATTAAACGTGAACACTTTCATTTCACACACAGCCACAGAGAGATTCTTCTTCACATGAACACTTTACAGAGAAACCACCAAGCCCTCGCTCTATTTCCATCCTCTCTCTGTGTCGTATGTTAAAAATAAGAAATCCTTCTGAAACATAAAACCCTATTTTAAAATGTAAGTTGAGCTCTTACCTTAATTTTGAGCAGATTCTGTGTCTTTTAGTTCATTTAGTGACGGGAAAAATCTTTCTTCATCCTCTCCGTGCTTCACTTCACTGAAAACAAGAGCTCAAGAATGCAAAAAGTGTAGAAAGCGGAAGACATCTGAAGACAGAGCTGCAAAGTTGTTAGCCACTGCAAAC
>NW_024582441.1:1365531-1366382 GCF_018398535.1 Haplochromis burtoni
AGGTCAGCACCATGGTTGTGAAGTGAAGTGGAGAAGTCCAAATACATATTCACTCACAAATACATCAACAGTTCAACTCAAACCTGTAAAAACCTCACATAACGGGCCCTGGCTGTGTATCGTCACCTGTGGCAGCAATACATTTAGTGAGCGTCTGGCCATCACAGTACAAGGTAATACACAGTTACTAGGAATGAAGACCCATGTCCACATATGTAGTCAATAGAAACATAAAGATGTGTGTTTTTGTTCTTCAGAGCCTCCAACTACAACTCCTCCATCCTCCATGCCGAAGGTCGTCTTGTTTGTAACGAGTGTTCAGGGTACAACATGTACAACATGTGCGTCCAGCTTTTGAAAATGTCTGCAAATTGGATCAAAGTGATCCTTTGTTGATTGTGTAACTCATTCTTGTCGTTCTCACTTTCTCCAATGATCTGTGTTGCATTCAGGTGTTGCCAACGATTGCCCACTGGGACTCTCCTGTTGGATGTGGTTTGCGATTGGGCTGTGCTGCCAGTTTGGGATGCTCCTCATAGTTTGTGTCATTGTCTTGTGTAAGTGTATGAGAAGAAGGATGGTATGTGAGGAAAGGCGTTCATCAAATATTTATGTGTAGAGTTGATAGCTTATGTTAAAAGAAACCAAAAGAAAATGGGTTAAACGCCTCCTGCACCACTGTGTTTACAGATTATGGTGAACTTCTTCTTAAAGTTCTTCATTGATTGTGTAACTGATCAGAGTCCTGATTTCACTCCACCAAGTTCTTACAAAAGTTCTGGCACACTTCACAACTCGTAAAATTCTAAAAGAGTGTCTCAGATTGAGTATTACACTCTTCAGTAAATTGG
>NW_024582441.1:1367554-1368951 GCF_018398535.1 Haplochromis burtoni
AAGAGCGTGATTTTATATGTCCTACATCTTCATGGGTGTGCTGCTGTTATACCACTTTGGTGTCATACCACTAAGAGCTGACCGTGGAATATTTAGCGAGGAAATTTCAGAAATGGAAGTGACCAGAACACCTGATTTACTGATTTGGATGCTTGAGTGAATATTGTTAGTATAATGCCAAGTCCCAAACATTAGAGCAACTTCCCCAAGTCTCTTCACTCTTTCTTAACCCTGACTGTTGATTTCCGCTGCCATCATTTATCACTGCTTCCTCTTCTTTTATTGGACAATTACAGCTTGACATTGTGATAATTTGATGATTCTTGTTTTGTCTTGTTTTTTATTGCATAAAGAAAAGCTTTGTTACTTCTGCTGTGATAAATAAATGTTTTTCTGTCAAGTTATGTGCTTTTTAAATTTTTGTTTCTGATATTTTTTTTCTACTTCTTCTTCTACATGATGTCAAAGGACGTGGATAATGTTAATGTTGTTAATTTTTCAGGTATATAGCTTTAGCTTTGAGGACATAAGCCCCACCCTCCTGTCTTTCTTATCTTGTATTTGTGAGGGGCAACCAATTAGATAAGGGTTTTCTCACAGAGGGTAGGGCTGAATATTAGATGAAAAATTAGATGAAAGCTAAATAAGCCTCACTTGTCAATCTAAGTGGTCAGCTGGTGCCTTTTGGGGAAGTTTTAATGGATTATGTGACTAATATTCTGATAACTAATAATCAGCCCTGAGATCTGTGCTTCATCTCAGGTGAGTGAAATCAAGTCTTTTATTTGTTTATTACTTGGAACTTGGGATGTGTGGGACTAATCATCGTCATTGTCACTAGTCGTAAATGTGGGACTGTTAAAATTTAAAAATGATGCCCATTGCCAGTAACTTACTTTGTCCTAAATGTTGGCAACACTCTGCCACTAGATGGCGCATTGTTGAGAAATGCCAAAAATCTGTGAATCAAGCCCTGTGTTAACGACAGGAAATAAGCTTTCTCTGAAAGGTGGATGGGCTCTCCCTTGGCGATAGGATGAGGAGTTCAGTGATTATGGTTCAGATTAGAGCCGCTGCTCCTCCACATCGAAAGGAGACCGCTAAGCCTGTCGCCCCCTGGGTGTTCAGTGTTGTGCCAAAAAGTGATCCTCTGTCCAAAACTGATTTGTTTTCACGTGTTTCTTATGTGTAATGTCTTTACTTATATTGGTAAATACACTTTATAATAATAATAGATTGCATTTATATAGCGCTTTTCGAGACCCTCAAAGCGCTTTACATTACATTTCCACTATCCATTCACTGTCACGTTCACACACTGGTGGAGGCAGCTACAGTTGTAGCCACAGCTGTCTTGGGGCAGACTGACAGAAGCAAGGCAGCCATATCGCACCATC
>NW_024582441.1:1369241-1370657 GCF_018398535.1 Haplochromis burtoni
CTCCATGTTATTGTATCTATGTCCTTTTTGGCAACTTAAAATATGTTTACAGGACTATTGTTATATTTGTTGCAATTCCTGCTGTCCACTTGGCCAGATTACTTTTTTTAAAAAGACATTTTTAATGTCAACAAGATTTTTTACCTTATATATAAGCCACTGCAAAAACACTGATTGCAGCTTTTACCTTGTGATAGGAATGTCGTTTGTGGCTCAAGATGACTTGATATAATTAATCAGGGACACAGTTGACATATGTTTCACATATTATAGGCCAACAAGTTATTTAAAGCAGATATAATACAAACAATTACTTTTTGGCAAACAATCACTCAGGCCTACCGATAGAAGACCTGGCCCCTACTTGAAGGTAACAACTCTAACATTTAAATGTCTTAAACCATTTAAAGATGAAACTACATTTGTATTAAGACAGAATCTGAATTGATGCAGTAACAAATCAAGTTTACAATAGCAGCATTTAGTCAAAATCATAATTTTTTATTTCCTGGAGTCTAACGTAAAAAATGTATTCTGATGTGGAGACAAGTGTCATGCCAGCTTTAATAACTTGTACGTTTGGATTATTTTAGGTGGCTCACTACTGCCCTCTATGTGCCATTTTATGTGAGTTCTTAAGTCCTTAAAACTCTGCAATGGAGCTAGTGACAGCAATATTATCGCAAATATCAGACACAATGTCTGCTTTTATGGGAAACAGGCCACGTTTGAAAGTGCAGGATTTATATTTAAATCAGTTCTTACATAATGACAAAAATAACAAGCACCTGTTCCCTGGTCAAAAAGAGGAATGTGGAAACTGGGTGGAGCCATGTGATCAAATCTGTGCTCAAAGAAGTCAAAGGAGAGACCAAATCAGTATAGTGATTACAAAGGCATGAAGTCTTAAACATTTCTTCTGTTAAAAACCTCCTTGGAGGATGGAGATGATCTGCTGTAAAGACCCCTGAAGGAAGCAGCTAAACAGAAAAAGAAGGGACCGGCTATTTTTCAATGTTCATATTTATTATTGACAAATCAGCCCTGGTTGAAGGGATATTTCATAGTTTTAATTAAATTTTTGGAAGCAAGTTTAGTCAAATAATAGCAAAAGTAAAAACATTTCTTCCAGCAGAAACAAACAAAATAGATGAATTCCTTACAAACGTCCAAACGGACAGTTTTTAAGTTATTTATTAGTTCAGGGCAAATATCGGGAAAGAATTGCATTAAAATAAAACGAGGTAACCTTTGAGCTTCTTCAGCAGGGGGCACCATACTCCACATCTGCTCTGACAACTCATTTCATGGCTGCTGATGTGCACAGTCTGATGTGTTAATCTGTCAGAGAAGTGAAGGTTTGAAGGATTTATATCCATCTATCACCAACATACCTGGAGGAAAAATGTTTGTGTC
>NW_024582441.1:1372608-1374126 GCF_018398535.1 Haplochromis burtoni
TGATGATTACATTATATTAGAACATATTTTTATTTTCTGTGTTAGGCATTGTTGAACTTGTGCAGAGGTCAGCCGTGAAACAGACGAATCTGGAAATCTCCAGTGTGAGAGAAACAGATGCTGGACGGTTCACATGTTCGGCAGATGGGACACGTCATGAACATTCACTTTCTGTGTTCTCAGGTAAACAGCAGACCCTGGAAAATATACATTTACAAATAAATGTTCATATTTATTGGAACAGTGATGGGTTTAACATATTAGGACAGTTATGGTTTTGTTTTATGGATCCTTTCATGTTACACTGATAATCAGATTAATGAAAACATCACTGCTGTGAAATGAGGGGAAATTTGTTTAATGTGACTGATGGTTCTGTTACTATAACAGGTAAAAGGATATACAACAAAAATATACAATGTATTTCTTACACACTATCTTTTGCACTCACATTAGACAATTCAAAGCAGCAGAGACCAAAATCCAGATAATACTATTGAAAAATCAAGCTCAGAGTACTACATTTCCCTTAATTCAACTTAATCCTCTCCCAGTCAGCCTTCAACATCTTTAACAAACTCTGTTGTACAGGCAGCTTTCCTTGTTTGATGTCTCTAATCCCAACGTGGGACACCACTGAAACTTCCTGAACAGGAGATGAGCCACGGGGTGGGCAGGACCACCACAGTTTAAGTGTGGCCCAGTCCGTCAGATGAGTGGGAAGCATTGGAACGGCTACACACATACTCAGGGCTCTAGAATTACATCCATAACTATTACAATATAGATATCTTATTAACCTTGTAAACATAATTTATTTAAAAATTCACTTTAGCTAGATTGCTTTTTTCTTTTCTTTTTTTGTGACTGGCTGCTTAAACAAACGTGTACAAGGGACACCACTGAAACTTCCTGAACAGGCGTGGAGACACGGGGTGGGCAGGACCACCACAGTCTTAAGTTTTTGGGTTTGTTTTTTTTTAGTGAACGGCTGCTTAAACAAAAAAGCTTGTGCTGTGTTTCTATATGACAGTGATGCCTGTGTAAGCAAATTATGACAGTGACAAAAAAAATACAATTTGGTCTACACTAATTTGTAGTAAAGGAAAAGGACACAAACATCAGCTTGTGACATAATAAATAGGCCAGGCCGGATCTTTTCTGTCACTAGCTGGGTCACTACTTATTACAATCCATCTACAGTTAAATGGTTATTTATGATATTTTCATATCACCAAAAATGTTCCAATGTGTGAAAGAGTTACCACATTTCCTTTAATACTTTAATACTAGTGTAATATGCTCTCATTGTTTTCCTCTCGTGTTGTCCATCTCAGTTTCCGTCTCCGTTCATCCCTCTGCTGTTCTCAAGCTGAACAATGAGGCAATGCTTCAGTGTGAGGTTATAGGTCAGCACCGTGGTTGTGAAGTGAAGTGGCAGAGTCCAAATACAAAGTCACCCACAAATCCATCAACAGTTCAACTGAAACCTGTAACAAGCTCACATAACGGGGCCTG
>NW_024582441.1:1374151-1386099 GCF_018398535.1 Haplochromis burtoni
TTTTCACTTCTCTGTTACAGGAATCATTGTGGATCCATGAGTATAATCTGAGTGTGTGCAGCTGAGCTTTTTTTAAGTCACTGTGCAGAACTTTCTTCAGCTTTTTGTAAGAACTGCACTGAGTAGAAAATGCCAGGCCTAGATTGCAGGAAAGTAGACATGAGTAGCAAACCCACAAAGATCTGGGGTTTGCAGTGGCCTACAACTTTCCAGAGTGCAGCTCTCTCTTCAGATGTCTTCCGCCTTCTACACTTTTGCATCCTTGAGCTCTTGTTTCAGTGAAGTGAAGCACAGAGAGGATGAAGAGAGAATTTTGCCTTCAATAACTGAACTAAAAGACACAAAATCTGCTCAAAATTAAGGTAAGAGCTCAACTACATTTTAAATTGGCTTTTGTACTTCAAAATAAATTCATATAATTTAACTCGACTATCGCGGAAACTTTCTGTTTGCTCCGTAATGGAGTTCAAAGTTACTGCAGAGACACCAGTTTAAGAGCAAATACAGATTAAATGTTTTAAGTGTTTCAGAAATTGTTGTTTGTACGGAGTCGAAGTTAAAAGCTTTTAAACAAACCGAAGAAAAATCAGTTGAATCGTCTTTCAAAGCCTTTGATGTGTACGATCACATTAATTTAATAGGCTTAAACTTTCATTAACCTGTGAGTTTAGTTCTGTGGTTTTTTAAATGATAAGTTTGAAACTGAGCTTTAACGTTTTTCTTTTTGGCGTGATTGAAGCACCTTATGTGGAGGCAGCAAATTCTTGTTTGATGCAGTTTAATTGGACACATAATGATCTCAGTTAAGCTGTTTTTTTAGGAGAATTTATTTAAGTCACTTCAGTGGAAACAAATTTTTATTTTAACTCTTAAAAACTTCTCATTTCTGATGAGCAGTCAGATAAAGTTACAGCAGATTTACAGGAAACACCTTCACATGAGCTGTTGGTGAGATTAAATTAAAAAGCCACAAGAAATGTTTGACTTTCTCAGTGACACTCTTTTTCACTTTTTAAGTCCAACACTGAGTTTTATTATTTTTAACATACGACACAGAGAGAGGACGGAAACAGAGCGAGGGCTTGGTGGTTTCTCTGTAAAGTGTTCATGTGAAGAAGAATCTCTCTGTGGCTGTGTGTGAAATGAAAGTGTTCACGTTTAATTAGTTTTCTTGTTATGATGTCGTGTTAACAGTAATGTTCATTTGTGTTTTATTTTAAACCCTCAGGTCGACTTTCAGAATGAAGGTGATTGTGTTGTTTGTGTTTGGTGAGTGAATATACTTGTGAAGACAATATTGTGAATAATCCTTTAAAATACTGCACACACATGTTGTAGATGGTGTGTGACCTCATGTTTCATCAAACTGAAAAATCTTCTATAAATATGGTTGAAGTGGTGTTTTAATCATCTCAGGTTCTTTAATGTCACTGCACAAGTTTACGACGACATAAAGAGAATAGGACTGGTTTTGTCTCCATGTAGAGACGTTTCTTATATCCTCCTTTAAATAAGCATTGTTAAAAGACAAGTATTTATTTACTGTGATCATCTTCTTTTCAGTGCTGGGTGCACTCTCTGCTGCAGGTGAAGATTTCATTGCAAAAGTCGGGGAGAAAGTCACATTGAAGTGTGGGGTCAGCAGCTACAGACGCTCTCTGCAGTGGCATCATGGAAATGACCTTCTTCATAGTGTTGATCAGAGAGGCTACCCTCACAAAGGTCTTTGATTATCTTGAACTTATACTTGATAGTTAACATCAGTATATGATGATTACATTATATTAGAACATATTTTTATTTTCTGTGTTAGGCAGTGCTGAACTTGTGCAGAGGTCAGCCGTGAGACAGACGAATCTGGAAATCTCCAGTGTGAGAGAAACAGATGCTGGACGGTTCACATGTTCGGCAGATGGGACACGTCATGAACATTCACTTTCTGTGTTCTCAGGTAAACAGCAGACCTTGAAAATATACAATTACAAATAAATGTTCATATTTATTGGAACAGTGATGGGTTTAACATATTAGGACAGTTATGGTTTTGTTTTCTGGATCCTTTCATGTTACACTGATAATCAGGTTAATAAAAATGACACTGCTGTGAAATGAGGGGAAATTTGTTTAATGTGATTGATGGTTCTGTTACTATAACAGGTAAAAGGATATACAACAAAAATATACAATGTATTTCTTACACACTATGTTTTGCACTCACATTAGACAATTCAAAGCAGCAGAGACCAAAATCCAGATTATACTATTGAAAAATCAAGCTCAGAGTACTACATTTCCCTTAATTCAACTTAATCCTCTCCCAGTCAGCCTTCAACATCTTTAACAAACTCTGTTGTACAGGCAGCTTTCCCTGTTTGATGTCTCTAATCCCAACGTGGGACACCACTGAAACTTCCTGAACAGGAGATGAGCCACGGGGTGGGCAGGACCACCACAGTCTTAAGTTCTTGTTTTTTTGTTTTTTTTTAGTGAACGGCTGCTTAAACAAAAAAGCTTATGCTGTGTTTCTATATGACAGTGACGCCTGTGTAAGCACATTATGACAGTTAGGGACAAAAAAAATGCAATTTGGTCTACGCTAATTTGTAGTAAAGGAAAAGGACACAAACATCAGCTTGTGACGTAATAAACAGTCCAGGCCTGGATCTTTTCTGTCACTAGCTGGGTCACTACTTATTACAATCCCTCTACAGTTAAATGGTTATCTATGATCAGTGTTGGGTAAGTTACTTTAAATAGTAACTTAGTTACATTACTAGTTACTTCTATCAAAAGTAACTCAGTTACTTCAAGTTACTCGTTACTTTCAAAGTAACTAGTTACTAGGGAAAGTAACTTTGGTTTTACTCAGAATTCTCTTGTTAATGTGTTGCTTCCATAACTTTGCCAGTCTTCTAGCTTGCTTACTTGCCACAAGTGCACTGTGCCACCTACCAATAGAAAGGAAAAGATAATGTGCATATTTCCACGAGAGAAATCCCACGCCTGGACCGTCATTGACTGCTGCCATGATTCTAGCCTACGTCACAGCGTCATGTGCGCCTTTTACATCCAACACAAAAACTGCAGTCGTGGTGCTTTCGATTGTACTCAGAACTCGGAAATTCTGCCTTCTGAATAGGAAGATGTAGGCAACACCAGACTGCAGATGAGCTGCATACAGGGCTGGACTGGGACAGAAAATCCCGGGCATTTTGACTAGAGACCGGCCCACCATTATAGGAAAAATCATAAAGCCTTTGAATGAAAACAAACGCTGTTGTGACAGTGATGTACACTGTTTTGATGGTATATATGCATCAATCTATCAATCGTTTGTTGTAAGATTCAGATAATTATTTTTTAAAAGCTAGACATTTTAAATGAGAATAAGAAAGAAAAGTATTTCTTTGTGCCCCCCTCTCCCTGTTAATGCCCTACCTGGCCCCCCTGGCAACACTTTGCTAGATCCGCCCCTGCACAGTTACCAGCTGTCAGCTACTTAGAAAAGGATCCTGGTGTTATTTGTCTCTCAGAAACAGTTCATAACTTCAACTCATTCATGTCACCTAAAAGGTAAACCTGTTTCTCCATCACCTGTTCAGCTCTGATGATTCAGTAAGGACATCTCCTGGTTTCATCTTCATGTTTCCCTCTCACCACATAACCAAACCGATATCATGACCAGCAGCTTTACAGCTGTGGCTCCAGCAAACATCAGCTGATACTAGAAATTAATATTAAATAAATTCTAACAACAGCTGATCAAGCTTAAACGTGCTGCTGTTGTTTAGCGCGACATCCGCTGGTTTCCTCTTTCTGGCGCAAAGTGGGCGATAAACAAACAAGAGAGAAAAGCCGATCAGCTGATCATTGATCAGTTTCATGATTGAAGTAGAAACAGGAGAGGGAGGGGGAGAATGAGAAGAAGAGGCAGCTGTGCAGCAAAGACACAGAATAACTCCAGCTTTGTGTCTTTTTCATTGTAGCTGAAGTCCGGGACAAACTGTTCCTTTTCACCTCAATAAGAAACGCGTAATATTTTCTCTGAATACCAGACGGGACGGTTGGCAACTCTAATAACTTATGAACAAAATAAAGTTCAACATCATTAACTTCATAGCACCACCCAGCTGTATAGAAACTCCGTCATGCTAGCTAGCACGCAGTACGGAAAAAGTCAGCATAACGAAAATAAACTCCACCTAAACTTGGTTCATATCTGACCCAGAGAGACTGCAGGTCATAACTTCTTACCTGAAGTTCAATTCACACTTGGACCGGCGGCCGCCTCGGGTCTCTTTTCCTTCTCCTTCATCCACCTGCTGGCCTCACCACTTGCTAATGTTACTGAATCTGTGGAAGCTCCGCGATAGCCACCACACGAAGTAACGAGTAACGAGCCTATCTAAATCCCAGTAACGAGTAACGCGTTCCTGATTTTGGCATAATAACTAGTTACCGTGCTCGTTACCACAATAATAACGTAGTTACTGTAACGCGTTACTTAATAACGCGTTAGTCCCAACACTGTCTATGATATTTTCATATCACCAAAAATGTTTCAATGTGTGAAAGCGTAACCACTTTTCCTTTAATACTTAGTGTAATATGCTCTCATTCTTTTCCTCTCATGTTATAAAGCTTTGTCATGTGTGTAGCGAGTTTGGATGAAGCTTGTTCAGCATGGTCTCCTTTTCTCTTTGTGATTCTCACTGTATCTGTTGTTGTCCGTCTGTTCTCCTTCTCAGTTTCGGTCTCGTCAAACCCTCTGCTGTTCTCAAGCCGAATGATGAGGCAACGCTTCAGTGTGAGGTGAAAGGTCAGCCCCAAGGATGTGAAGTGAAGTGGCAGAGTCCAAATACAGATTCTCCCACAAATCCATCAACAGTTCAACTGAAACCTGTAACAAGCTCACATAACGGGGCCTGGGAGTGTATCGTCACCTGTGGCAGCAATAAGTTTAGTCAGAGTCTGACCATCACAGTTCAAAGGTAATACACAGCACTAGGAATGAAAACCTTTGTGTGCATATGTGGTGCAAAGAAACATAAAGATGTGTGTTTTTGTTCTTCAGAGCCTCCAACTACAACAACTACAACAACTCCACCAACCACCCGTAAGAACGTCACATTGTTTGTAACGAGTGTTCAGAAGACAACATGTACAACATGTACAACATGTGCGTCCAGCTTTTGCAAAGTGTCTGCAAATTGGATCAAAGTG
Organism: Haplochromis burtoni; assembly: GCF_018398535.1. Taxonomy (NCBI): domain Eukaryota; kingdom Metazoa; phylum Chordata; class Actinopteri; order Cichliformes; family Cichlidae; genus Haplochromis; species Haplochromis burtoni. The sequence continues at coordinate 1,379,375 of NW_024582441.1, forward strand.
ATCCTTTGCTGAATGTGTAACTCATTCTTGTCGTTCTCACTTTGTCCAATGATCTGTGTTTCATTCAGGTACTGCCAACGATTGCCCACTGGGACTCTCCTGTTGGATGTGGATTGCAATCGGAGTCTGCTGTCAGTTTGGGATCTTCCTGATAGTTTGTGTCATTGTCTTGTGTAAGTGCATGAGTAGAAGGAGGGTATGTGAGGAAAGGCGCTCATCAAATATTTATGTGTAAAGTTGATCGTTGACGATGAAACAAAAAATGGGTTAAGTCTAAATGAGTGTCTCAGATTGAGTATTACACTCTTCAGTAAATTGGTGCAGATGTACAGATGAAATGTTCGGTTTGTTTCCTGGACCTCGCTGAGTAAAACTGAGAAGCACCTAAAATCTGTGAAACATCTGTTCACACTTTACTTGCAAATGACACTTTATTGCCAAAAGCGTTCACTCGTCTAATTTCATACACATATGAACTTGAGCGGCATCTCATTCTCAATCCTTGAGGTTTAATATGATGTAGGTCCAACCGTGGCAGCTTAAACTCTTATGGGAAGGCTTTCCAAAGATTTAGGAGTGTTTATAGGAATTTTTTGACTGTTCTTCCAGAAGCACATTTGTGAGGTCAGACACTGATGTTGGACAAGAAGTCCTGGCTCAGAGTCTCTGCTCTAATTCATCCCAAAGGCGTTCTGGCAGGTTGAAGTCGCGACTCTGTGCAGGCCAGTCACGTTGTTCCAACAGGAACAGGAAGAGACCATCCCAAAACTGTTCCCACAAAGTTGGAAGAATGAAATTGTCCAAAATGTCTTGGTATGCTGAAGCATTAAGAGTTCCTTTTATTAGAACTAACCAGCTGAGCCCAACCCCTGAACAACAACCTCACACAATAATCCCCCTCCACCAACCTTTACACTTAGCACAAAGCAATCAGACAAGTAGCGTTCCCCTGGCAACCGTCCATTGCATTGTCCAGATGGAGAATCTTGATTCGTCACTCCAGAGAACATGTCTCCACTGCTCTAGAGTCCAGTCGTCGTGTGCTTTATGCTGATCTGAAGATCACATGAAGGTTGGAGGTCTGTAGTGATTGACTCTGTGATTTTATGTGTCCTACATCTTCATGGGTGTGTTCTGTTTTCCACTTTGCTACAATGCCACTAACAGCTGACCGTGGAATATTTAGTAATGTGGAAATTTAGAAACGAAGTGACCAAAACATCTGAATTTAATGATTTGGATGCTTGAGTGAATATTTTGAGTATAATATTAAGTCCCAAACAAGAGCAACATTTCTGAGCCTCCTCACATCCTGTCTGTTTATTTCCACTGCCATAATTTGTCACTGCTTCCTCTTCTTTTATTGGACGATTACAGCTTGGTGTCACCACTTCAGCATTCAGCCTCTTCCTGCACCTGCTAGTCTGAGGAAATAGCAAAATATCCAAACAAACAAAAAACAACAACAGAATAACAACAAAAGTGTGTTACAACAAAAAAGCACCAAAACAACTTGTTTTTCTTTGGTTTGGTGAGATTTGAAGATTCTTGTTTTGTCTTGTTTTTTATTTCAGAAAGAAACGCTTTGTTACTTCTGCTGTGATAAATAAATGTTTTTCTGTCAGGCTGTGTGCTTTTTCAATTTTTGTTTCTGATTTTTTTTTTCTACTTTTTCCTATGTGATGTCAAAAAGAGTGGATAATGTTAATGGTGTTGTTAATTTCTCAGCTATATATCTTTATCTTTGAGCTCATAAGCCCCACCCTCTTGCCTTTCTTGTCTTGTACTTGTCAGCGGCAGCCAATCAGAAGGTTTTCTCACAGAGAGTAGGGCTGAATATTAGATGAAAATCAGATAAATAAGGCTCACCTGTCAATCGATATGACCAGCTGGTGCCTTTTGGGGAAGTTTTAATGGACTGTGTGACTAATATTCTCATAACTGATAACCAACCCAGAAGTCTGTGCTTCAGTTCAGGTGAGTGAAATTCGAGTGTTTTATTTGTTTATTACTTGGAACTCAGGATGTGTGGGACTAATCATCGATGTTGTCACTAGTCAGTCCCAGATTTACTTCCTGTTCAATTTAGTAGTTAAAACTTATAATTAATTCTCCAAAATGTTGGCAGCACTCTGCCACCAGATGAAGCATTGTTGACACATGCCAAAAATTTGTGAATCAAGGCCTGATCTTTTTGTTAATACTATGTGTTAACCAGTGGCAGTTTTTGTTATGGGTGACATGGGCTGCTGTTGCCCAGGGCAGCATTGTGGTGGGGTCACATCATGGGCATTGGCAAAAAAAGTTGCTCACACACATGCTGCCCTGACATCATGCCAGCACATTTTGGGAGTATCATAGGCACCGATTGGTTTTCCATAGCCCATTTGCAGGGAGTAAGGGCGCCCTGCTGCTGCTTGCTGCACAGGGAGGAGAGGGGCGCAACCACTATACCTGCAGAGGGTCAGGCAAGTCCTCCTCAGGAGCACTGACATCAAGACAAGGAAGCTCCTGACAATGCATGGAGGGTTTCACCCCAAGTCTAGCACCCTGAGGCTGTACGCTAAACGGAAGGAAGGAGGCTGGGGACTAGTAAGTGTCTGCACCACAATCCAGGATGAGGCAACGAACATCCATGAATATATCAGGAGGATGGCCCCAAAGAAGAGGAGGAACCATCATGGAAGGACAGGCCCTGCACGGTATGTACCACCAGCAGATAGTGGAGGTGCCTGATATCCAGAAATCCTACCAGTGGCTGGACAAAGCTGGACTGAAGGACAGGACGGAGGCACTAATCATGGCATCACAGGAACAAGCTCTGAGCACAACATCCATAGAGGCTGGGGTCTATCACACCAGACAAGACCCCAGGTGCAGGCTGTGTAAAGATGTCCCTGAGACAATCCAGCACATAACAGCAGCGTGCAAGATGCTAGAAGGAAGTGCATACATGGAACGCCATAACCAAGAGGACGGCATAGTATAGAGAAACATCTGTGCCAAATACAGCCAGGAAGTCTCAAGGTCAAAATGGGAGACGCCCCAGGGGTGGTGGAGAACGAGTGTTTATTTCAGTGCTAAAATTTTAACTGGATTTTCATTCTTTACATCCTGTATTAATTTTTATTCTGGTGTAGAGACAAATATCATTAATAACTTGTATATTTTGAGCATTTTAGGTGCCTGACTACTGCCCTCTGTGTGCCATTTTATGTGAGTTCCTAACTCCTTGAATATTTGCAGTGGAGCTAGTGACAGCAACGTTATTGCAAATATCAGACACAGTGTCTGCTTTTATGGGAAACACAGCAAGTTTAAAAGTACAGGATTTACATTAAAATCATTTTTTACATTATGTAAAATAACGAGCAATTGTTCACTGGTGAAAAAGACAAATGTGGAAACTTGGAGCAATTTGATAAAATCTACAAATCGTCTTTGGAGGCCATAGGAGAAACAATATCAGTATAGTGATTACAAAGACATGAGGTTGTGAACATTTATTCGGTTTAAAAAAAAATCCTTGGAGATGGAGATGATCTGCTGTGAAGACCCTGAAAGGAGCACCTGACAGAAAAACAGGGGATCAGCCATTTTTCCATGTTCATATTTGTTATTAACAAATCAGCCCTGGTTGAAGGGACATTGCATAGTTTTACTCAAAATTTAAAAGAAACTTTAGTGAAATCTTTGCAAAAGAAAACAAAAACATTTTCTCCTACAGAAAAAAAATAGATGACTTCCTTACAGACGTCCAAACTGCTTATTATATATGTGCTTGCTCAAATATTAGGAAAGAATTGCATTAAAATAAAATGTGGTAACTTTTGAGCTTCTTCAGCAGGGGGCACCATACTCCACATCTGCTCTGACAACTCATTTCATGGCTGCTGATGTGCACAGTCTGATGTGTTAATCTGTCAGAGAAGTGAAGGTTTGAAGGATTTATATCCATCTATCACCAACATACCTGGAGGAAAAATGTTTGTGTCATGTCTGAATAAAAGCAAATGGACCAGTTTCCACTGATGAGTCGTGCTTTAACTTTTATTATGACATCTGTACCTGAGCTGTACATTTGGAGGCAGCAGGTGCTGTTAAACAGGCCTTTGTGTTTTATCTCTGTGTCTCACAGATGGGTGATCTTCAACAATCAGGTGAAGGTGTGCACCACAGAGAACTATGATAGCTCTACCTCTGAATGGTATTTGTCTTTATCTCTGATTTACAAACCTCAGGTCTGTTCAGAGACACGGTTAGTCTTGTTTCCTGGGCCTTGCTGAGTAAAACTGAGAACCACCTGAGATTTTGTCAGACATCTGTTCAAGTTTAACTCACAAATATTTTCAGAAAACCAACAAGACCCACGGCTGCTTTGGGTCCTCTCTGCTTTTATTGGACGATTGGAGTTTGGTGTCATCACTTCAGTCTGACGCCACCTCCTCCTCTGCCTGTTAGTGTGAGGAAATAAGACAAAGAAAGACTTTAACATCCACAGTGAGAGAAAATGTCATTTAATGGAAATAATTACAACTAATGTCTGTCAAAAAAGAAAAAAAAACACCAAATCAGCTCATTTACCTTCAGTTTCTTTTATTTTGAAAACAAATACTTTGTTACTTCTGCTGTGATGAATAAATATTGGTTGTTTTTTAAAACTCTGTGTTCTTTCTCTTCTTCCTATTATGACTTCTCTGTTTATTTCAAGTTATTTTCACTTCTCTGTTACAGGAATCATTGTGGATCCATGAGTATAATCTGAGTGTGTGCAGCTGAGCTTTTTTTAAGTCACTGTGCAGAACTTTCTTCAGCTTTTTGTAAGAACTGCACTGAGTAGAAAATGCCAGGCCTAGATTGCAGGAAAGTAGACATGAGTAGCAAACCCACAAAGATCTGGGGTTTGCAGTGGCCTACAACTTTCCAGAGTGCAGCTCTCTCTTCAGATGTCTTCCGCCTTCTACACTTTTGCATCCTTGAGCTCTTGGTTTCAGTGAAGTGAAGCACAGAGAGGATGAAGAGAGAATTTTGCCTTCAATAACTGAACTAAAAGACACAAAATCTGTTCAAAATTAAGGTAAGATCTAAATCTTCATTTTAAAATTGGGTTTTATGTTTCAGAATAAATACAAAGGAGTTAACTCGACTATCCCGGAAACTTGTTGTTTGCTCCGTAATGGAGTTCAAAGTTACTGCAGAGGCACCAGTTTAAGAGCAAATACAGATGAAATGTTTCAAGTGTTTCAGAAATTGTTTTACATACGGAGTCGAAGTTAAAGTCTTTTAAACAAACCTGAAGAAAAAATGTGCTGAAGTTTGTTTCTGAGCCTTTGATGTGTACGATCATGTTAATTTAATAGGCTTAAAGATTCGTTAACCTGTGAGTTTAATTCTGTGGTTCAGTCACTGAGATTTAATTTTTCAAATGAGGCTCACAGAGTTAAGTTTAAAACGGAGCTTTAACTTTTTTATTTTTGGCGTGATTAAAGCACCTTATGTGGAGGCAGCAAGTGTTAAAATTCATTTTGATGCTAGTTAATTGGACACAATGATCTCAGTTGAGCTGTTTTTTGTTTTTTTTAGGAGAATTAATATACACGTCACTTGAGTGGAAACAAATTTATATTTTTCTTCTTAAAACTTCTAATTTCTGATGAGCAGTCAGATAAAGTTACAGGAAACACCTTCACATGAGCTGTTGGTGAGATTAAATTAAAGAGCCACAAGAAATGTTTGACTTTCTCAGTGACACTCTTTTTCACTTTTTAAGTCCAACACTGAGTTTGATCATTTTTAACATACGACACAGAGAGAGGACGGAAACAGAGCGAGGGCTTGGTGGTTTCTCTGTAAAGTGTTCATGTGAAGAAGAATCTCTCTGTGGCTGTGTGTGAAATGAAAGTCACACACCAAGAGAGAGTTAACTCGACTATCGCCGGAAACTTTCTGTTTGCTCCGTAATGGAGTTCAAAGTTACTGCAGAGCACCAGTTTAAGAGCAAATACAGATTAAATGTTTAAGTGTTTCAGAAATTGTTGTTTGTACGGAGTCAAGTTAAAAGCTTTTAAACAAACCGAAGAAAAAATAGTTGAATGTCTTTCAAAGCTTTGATGTGTACGATCACATTAATTTAATAGGCTTAAACTTTCATTAACCTGTGAGTTTAGTTTGTGGTTTTTTAAATGATAAGTTTGAAACTGAGCTTTAACGTTTTTCTTTTTGGCGTGATTGAAGCACCTTATGTGGAGGCAGCAAATTCTTGTTTATGCAGTTTAATTGGACACATAATGATCTCAGTTAAGCTGTTTTTTTAGGAGAATTTATTTAAGTCACTTCAGTGGAAACAAATTTTTATTTTAACTCTTAAAAACTTCTCATTTCTGATGAGCAGTCAGATAAAGTTACAGCAGATTTACAGGAAACACCTTCACATGAGCTGTTGGTGAGATTAAATTAAAAAGCCACAAGAAATGTTTGACTTTCTACAGTGACACTCTTTTTCACTTTTTAAGTCCTAACACTGAGTTTTATTATTTTTAACATACGACACAGAGAGAGGACGGAAACAGAGCGAGGGCTTGGTGGTTTCTCTGTAAAGTGTTCATGTGAAGAAGAATCTCTCTGTGGCTGTGTGTGAAATGAAAGTGTTCACGTTTAATTAGTTTTCTTGTTATGATGTCGTGTTAACAGTAATGTTCATTTGTGTTTTATTTTAAACCCTCAGG
>NW_024582441.1:1386124-1468624 GCF_018398535.1 Haplochromis burtoni
GTGGTTCAATCATTATTTATAGTTAATATAGTTTTCTTGTTATGTTAGTAAAGTATTTCGTTAAGTATAACAGTAAAGTTAAGGATAAGAAGTTTAATGAATAATTAGAAAACAATCGTTTCTTATATTAGGCACATTTTCTTTTTTTTCCTTTTCTTAAAAGACTAGACAGTTTGTAAAAGACAAAGCGGCTTATAAACAAAGTTGTATGAAGCCTGCCATTGAAAACACGACGAAAGACCATAACTTCGTAGAATCACATAGAAGACATAGTGCAGCTTGTTTCTAACTAACATTAATCGTAAAAACAATAACCTATTATGATAAAAGATAGAAAAAATACTAGTATATTACTAACTACTAAACTACACAAGAGCGCACTGATAATAGAAAAACATTATACTGGCAATAACAAAATATATAAGAAGCGGGAAGAGGTAATAATAAAAAAAAGGGATCATTCCACTCAACATTCAAAAAGTAGATAAATTTCGACTTTCAGAATGAAGGTGATTGTGTTGTTTGTGTTTGGTGAGTGAATATACTTGTGAAGACAATATTGTAAATAATACTTTAAAATACTGCACACACATGTTGTAGATGGTGTGACCTCATGTTTAATCAAACTGAAAAATCATCTATAAATATGATTGTTGTGGTGTTTTACTGATCCCAGGTGGTTTAATGTCACTCTACCAGTTTACTACAACATACAGAGAATATTACTGGTTTTGTCTCCATGTAGAGACGTTTCTTATATCCTCCTTTAATTACACATTAATAAAAGCAGAGTATTTCTTAACTGTGATCATCTTCTTTTCAGTGCTGGGTGCACTCTCTGCTGCAGGTGAAGATCTCATTGCAAAAGTCGGGCAGAAAGTCACATTGAACTGTGGAGTCAACAGCTATAGAAAGTCTCTGCAGTGGCTTCATGGAAATGACGTTCTTTTTACTGTTGGTCAGACAGGCTTCACTCGCAAAGGTACTTTACAATCTCACAATGCTTAACAGTAAACATCAGTATATGATGATTACATTATATTAGAACATATTTTTATTTTCTGTGTTAGGCACTGCTGAACTTGTGCAGAGGTCAGTCGTGAGACAGACGAATCTGGAAATCTCCAGTGTGAGAGAAACAGATGCTGGACGGTTCACATGTTTGGCAGATGGGACACGTCATGAACATTCACTTGTTGTGTTCTCAGGTAAACAGCAGACCCTGGAAAATATACTTTTACTTGGGGCGACTGTAGTTCAGGGGGTTGGGAAGCTCATTTTGTAACCGGAAGGTTGCCGGTTCGATCCCCAGCTCTGTCTTGGTCGTTGTGTCCTTGGGCAACCTAACACCTACTGGTGATGGCCATAGGATCTTTCCACGTTACACTGATAAACAGATGAAAATGACACTACTGTGAAATGAGGGGAAATTGTTTTATTGTGACTGATGGTTCTGTTACTATAACAGGTAAAAGGATATACAACAAATATATAAAATGTATTTCTTACACACCGTGTTTTGCACTCTGATGAAGTTTGGAGACTCACATTAGACCATTCAAAGCAGCAGAGACCAAAATCCAAATTATACTAGTTCAAAATTCAAGCTTTAATACCACCAACTACTACATTTCCCATAATTCAACTTAATCTTCTCCCAGTCAACTTTCAACATTTTTAAGAAACTCTATCCTACAGACAGCCTTCCTGCTAAATGTTTGTTGTCTCTAATCCCAAACTGGGATATTATCTGAGACTTCCTGAACAGGAGTGGAGCTACGGGGTGGGCATGATCACCACAGTCTTAAGTGTGGCCACCCTGCAATTGCTGGAGTCCATCAGGAGAAGGGGAAGCATCGGAGGGGCTACACACATACTCAGGGCTCTAGAATTACATCCATAACTAACCATTACATTATAGTATTCTTATTAACTCTATAAATATAAGTTACTTAAACATTTACTTTGGCTGGATTTCCTTTTTTGTGTTTTGTTTTTTTAATGAAAATATACTTACATTAAAAGCCTATGCTGTGTTTCTATATGGCATTCATGCCCGTGTAAGCAAATCGCGACAGTAATGCAAGAAGTAGGTGATGAAATAATACAATTTGGTCTACACTAATTTGTAGTAAAGGAAAAAGACACAAACATCAGCTTGTGACGTAATAAACAGTCCAGGCCTGGACTTTTCTGTCACTAGCTGGGTCACTACTTATTACGATTCCTCTACATTTAAATGTTTATTTATGATATTTTCATATCACCAAAAATGTTCTGATGTGTGAAAGCGTAACCACTTTTCCTTTAATACTTAGTGTAATATGCTCTCATTGTTTTCCTCTCATGTTATAAAGCTTTGTCATGTGTGTAGCGAGTTTGGATGAAGCACTTTGTTCAGCATGGTCTCCTTTTCTCTTTGTGATTCTCATGTATCTGTTGTTGTCCGTCTGTTCTCCTTCTCAGTTTCGGTCTCTCCCTCTGCTGTTCTCAAGCCGAACGATGAGGCAACGCTTCAGTGTGAGGTGAAAGGTCAGCCCCATGGTTGTGAAGTGAAGTGGCAGAGTCCAAATACAGATTCTCCCACAAATCCATCAACAGTTCAACTGAAACCTGTAACAAGCTCACATAACGGGGCCTGGGAGTGTATCGTCACCTGTGGCAGCAATAAGTTTAGTCAGAGTCTGACCATCACAGTTCAAGGTAATACACAGGCACTAGGAATGAAAACCTTTGTGTGCATATGTGGTCAAAGAAACATAAAGATGTGTGTTTTTGTTCTTCAGAGCCTCCAACTACAACAAAGTCGCCACCCAAACCGAATGGCAAGAGTGAGAAAACCTGTGACACAAACTGTGGGTACAGTTTATCACGACTTCTGCTCACAGAGATCCTTCACTGAATGTGTATCTGACACTTTTAATGCTTCAATAATCTGTTTGGCTTTCAGGCGGTAACGATGATGCTTCACCGAGGCTGTTGGGGCTCGCCTGGTGGGTGTGGGTTGCCATTGGTGTTGGCTGCCTGGTTGCGATTCTCCTGATGGTTTGCGTCATAGTCTTGTGTGTGAGAGTCAAAAGAAGGAAGGTAAGTGAGGAGATCCATTCATCACATCTTTATGTGGTGCTGTGATGACTGAAGATGAAACAAAGAAGAATGGCTCTCTGTAGCAAACAAAAAATGCATTTTTTTTCTTCTCTTGTTTTTTTATAGAAGAGATTTCTGAAGATGAAGGGCCAACAACGACCCAGGCATAAGAAATACTGCCAGTGTGACCAGTAAATGTTCTTATTTTACTCCAGTCTCATAAAAGAAATCCCCTTTTACCCCCACTTCAGCGATCTCTCTTCACTTTACAGATGCTTTCTAATAGACTCTATTCACTTTATACGAATGACTGTTTGACCTTCATTTTCACAGTGGCTTTTACCGAGTGCTCCATTATTATGTTGTAATTAGTGTGAAAACTTCTCCTCTTTGCTCTCTTTATCACAGCCCAACAGCTGCAGCAAAACCGAAGCAAGGACGCCGGAGAGAGAAGCCATCAGCCCTCCCTCTGCACCCCGCCTAATGGAGTGACATGAAAGGCAGATTGAAAGGAGGGGAGATGCAGGAGAATAAAGAGTGAAAGAGAGGAGGGGCAAGGAGGAATAGATGGAGATAAGGAGTGAGTGATGGAGAACCCCAGTGCGGACACGGCGTGAATGTAAATTAGGCTTTTAATGCAAATAAAAATTCAATGTAATGATGTAGGAACTTTTTGTGTAGGCGTTCTTTCTGCAAGTATAATTCCCGTCTGAACACTGTTTGTCCTAAACATTTCACCCCTCCACCCCACCTCCACCCCTCTCCATCCACCCACCGGATGTCCTTGGACTCTCCTCCCAAATCCTGTCACCTGACTCCCCGCGCTCACCTGCATGTCTCCAGTCAGTGAGCCGTGACATCCTCGGCTGTTTTCTTTGTCAGATTGTCAATCTTCCTCCAAGCGTTGTTGCTTCTTTTTTATTTTATTTTTTTGTGTGTTGGCTTTTTTGTTTTTTTTGGCCTGTCTGCCTTTTAAGCACAATTGTAACTAAAGATCTGCACTCGTTTTGCCTCAACATTTATACGTCATTTTAAATGTAACGCATTTATCGAGCTGATTAAAGAGAATGTCTTTCTTGTGTTTTTCTGCTCATATGTAAGATATTTCTTTTCTTCTTGTATTGCTTTAAAATCAAATGTTTATTTTTTCCATTCAATAAACTTTTACTTGACGACAACATTTGCTCATTTATTTCTATCTGCATGTCACAATCACAGGGTCACGTAACACCGTCAGACTGCACATACGCAGTTCGCTGCAAATCCTCAGTGTTAAGTAACAAAATAATTAAAATACTATAGTTTAAGACTTTTACACCCTTGTTCTTTTGCACTTCTCTGCTTTAGACCATGCCTACACTGGTTTCAAAGCTCACGAATTCCCTAAAACTGGTGCAATACCATGCAGCTGTTGACACCAGAGCAGCACTTCATGATATGGAATAAACAGTAAACACCTGTTTACCTCAATAACACGACCACCCGTGGCATACATACATGCTCATAAATATGCACAAGTGAAGTATTTTCAATCTTTTATATGAGTTAAGAAAAGCCCTGTTTTGTGCACTAAGTTGAGCTTATCAAACCTCTAAAAGTGTCCTCCAGGCTTGTGCCTGAATTTGTAATCTAGTCTGTAAAATGTATTAAGTGCATAACAGAGGGGGTGAGATCATAGTGAACGCTGACTTCCTGTGTGTGTGTGTGTTTGAAAAGGCACCTGCAGTGCACACAGCCTACCAAGTGTCAAAGCTGAACTCATAGCTGTACTGAGAAGATCCCATGTAAGTACTCTGTAATACTTTGTATGTATACTTTAGTGTTTTACGTGATAGTAGCAGGTTTTAAAAGCTTTTCTTCAAGGGAGATGATACTTTAATCAGGATAACAACATGTCAAGGGCTCGAATCATAACTACATGCTGACAAATGTCAGAGACGCTGCGAAAGATCCACTCTGATAGACGTAAAGGGGCACGTAGGGTCAAGATTCAAATGTGGTCCCAACAGAGGCCGCTTTTAAAAGTTTTTTGACTGATTTGTCTTGAATTTGATCTGCTCGTGTTTGTGTTTGTTGCCTGAAAAACTGGCACAATTATTTTCATATATATTTATATCATTAGAAGAAAGTGACGATCCACAGTTCGTAGCCAGCGTTCAGTGTGTCTGACTGTCAACACATGAATTGAATTAAATTCGTCAACACTGAAAGATTTATGGTTGTTTTATCATCAGACTTAAGCAATTCTCAAATGAGCCGGACCTGATCTGTAGATTTTACCCTCTATGGGACGTCTTTCAGCCTTCATTAGTCTCTCTGATGTGCTTAAACCTAATGACAACCCTGAGGAGGATTTCAAAATGTCACATCAGAAATGCCTAAAATAGAATTTTCTGCTCTGCAGTCTCTTTAAACGTAAAGATCAAAATTTATGCAATAACAGCAGCGCTAGCAACACGTTGTTGATTTTGCAATAAGATGCTAAATTTGTCCTGATCTTACGCAATCAGGACATAAACTAATTTTAATTTTTTTGAAAAAATGTAAAGAAAGTTATAGTATTCTTAACAGTTTAAAATCAGGCAGGTTTGCTTGAATGTTAAGTTTAGTGTGTGTGTTGTTCCTCTAAAATATGATAGTGCTAGCTTTGCTGAGGGCCTTGTGCCATGCAGAACGCTTAATTTTGGAGGTAAATAGCAACGTTAATCAAAAAGCTTCAAATACCTTCAAATATTTTTAACACATTTGGTAAAGTGTTTCTTTTACGGCATTTATAAATTACTAAAACACACTGTAGCAAAGTATTTCTCTTATGTTATGTATATAACATTAAAAATGTTTTCACAAGTTAAAACTTCTGCCTTAAAACAGCCTTAAAAAGTCGAAAAAAATCTCACAGCTTATCTTATTTTTATATTTTTGGCACCGATAGTGTCGACAGTAATGTACTGCTTTTATTTAGTTCAGGTAAATAAGACCTGTAGCGTTCCCTCGTAAAGGCCATTTACAGCTGAGTGTGGATCGCACCTCATCTGCTGAGTTTTCTTTAACAAACAAATAACTCTGAGAAGCTTTCAGCGTGCGTACTATCTTCAGAAATACGCCAGACGATGCCAAAAAATTTACTTATAGCAGGGTTAGTTCAAATGCTACGTGTGGTGGGCAGCAAATTATTGTAATATAATGAAAAATTTGCTTGTTTAACGCAAATCTCCTTGTAAACTGTAACACTGAGCATAGTTCAGCAGTTATACTGAGGAAATTAAACTTTAGATCACACTAAGTGGTAAAATCTCATATTTGCTTTAAACTCTAAACTCAGAGGCATTACACAGGTATCCAAACTAGGTTACCTTCAGAAAATAAAAGTTTTGACCTCTCGTTAAAGACAGGTGGCGCGTACGATGGTTACATCAATGACGGCCTTGTTTTGTTGAATGGTCCCAAAGAGTCGTGAAGCAGTGAGCTTGCGTGGCTTTGGGGTCCTGCTGGTTTTGTTTTAGGAGGACCCTGAAACTGAAAATGCTTCCTATGAAAACTGCCAATATAAAATAAATGAAAAAATAAATAAATGAATGAAATGAAATTTACCAAGTGCTGTACTCTCACTCGAATATAAAATATAATAAGTGTAGGATTAAACTGGCTCAAATTTTTTGATTAATATTACAAAAATGGGCAATAATTTAGTGTTAGAGATATCTCACTTGAGATTAGATAGTGCTTGTTTTCTTATCTCTGAGCATTATATCAGGATAACAGTCTAGATTTCACTAATCCGTGGCTCATAGTGTTTAAATTTTACTCATGATAAGCACCATTAAAATTAGATCTAGCAAACATGGCATAGTGGCTGCAGACGGACAAAGATCTGGCGTAAAATACTAAAAAATAAATAAACCTGGCTCTTTCTGCGCGAGCGCTTTAATAGATCGCCTCCTTTCAGCTTCTCCATGTTTTATCTACTGCCAGAGCTTAAAAGGAGTCATATAACTCACAATTTTAAAAATGATATTACAAAGTGGTAACAAATTAAAGGAAAATCCTGAAAACCCCCGACCCTGCCAGCGAAGCAATGCGATGCAGTGGCCCCTTTTTACTTTGAGGGGCTTGTCCCTCGAGAGCAAAGCGTCACTAGAAATCAAGCAACCAAAAAGTTGATTTGCACTTTATCCTTTCATGGAGCACTTCTATCCTGAAGGGAGCGGTCTGTTCCAGGATGGAAATGCCCCCGTCCAGAGGGCGCGAGGGGTCACTGAACGGTTTGAATATAAAACGATGTGCTACGGCCTCCCGAGACACGAGATTTTAACTCAGTATGAATGATTTTAGGCTGATGTACTGAACTGCTCTCCCCATCAAATGAGAGAATATCTTGGAAAAGAGTGGCGAGCATCCCCCCCCAGCAGAGTCTCAAAGATTTAACGCAAATATTGTAGAAAAGTGCACCCAAGCTGTTCAGGCGGCACGTTGCGGCCCAACTTCTAACTAAGACACTTGCTGGTTTTCACATATCTTTATGATGTTACTTCTGCTGCGTGTGCATATTTTATGTTCCAGTTTGCTCTAAAACTAAATGTTTTGTGACACAAATGAAATTTGGTAACATACATGTCGGATAAAGTCCATCAGTGGCCAACCAGCACAGCGCTGCAGCACAGTCTGAAACAGAAGCGCTACCTTGAGCTTAAAGTGTTGACTGTTTGTTTTGTTTTTTTACACCAAAATGTTAACGTACAGCTGAATGCTGCACCTCACAGGTGTCAGCAGGCACTTCTTACTTGCTGAACTGTCTTCTTGCCTTTCTCATTTCGAGGGTAGTTTGTTTTCAGTTTGCTCAGTAGGATTGAGGTTGGTTGGCTGATTTGGCCTGTGAATGTCGATCACATGTCCCCGGGTTCTTGGTTGTTTCAGCTTCATGCTCCGGATGCTATTCCTACAATTCAAAGGACTGAATTGTTTATCTCTGTTTATCCAGGAACACCCATAAAGCTGTTCAGAGCAGTTCAAAGCCATTTATTGTTTATTACTGACTAACTAAAGTGCTGCTGATTTACTCTTTTTGTTGCATATCATCGTGAAGAGTCATTAAATGTACTTGTTTCTTCTTCTTGGACTTTAGCAGTGAGCAAAAAGTCTCCTAGAGGCACACACTGTATGTATTTTGATGTTCTCTGTAGGCGATTACTGAGATGTGTTTCCCTTACCCTGTTATGAAAATATAACCTGTCTACACTGGAGGTGTTCTCATATGAGACATTAGGATTCCCTTTTCATGGGACTGCATTAGTCAGTTCTCTTTTTCACTGTATTACCCAAATGTGCACACTCATAGACACAAACATGCAGTCATACAAAGTGAAACTGCAATTTCTGAAGCAGGGTGTGTCCCTCCTTCTGCTATTTCCATTTGTCTTGTCATTCCATCGCTACAAACCATCAGGAGCCAAATTCAGGTCAGCAAATCAAATTTTTTACTTCTTGATATCAGCAGGTTAGAAATGTCACTGTTAAAGGACATTGTTGCGATACATGTATTTATTGTTTGTGTAACCTCCATAAACAGCATATTACTGTAAAATTACGCTTATGTGAAAAAAGGAAGTGGACCGTTTTCCCATTCTGAACTTTTATGTATCAGGACATAATAAAATATCATCTGATCCTCAGCAGGGATCTGCAGGCAACACGGCAACCACATCCTGTCCTCCTGTCAGGCCAGTAGAGTTAAAGAAATGTGCATACCATAACAGCAGCTGTATGGCCGCATACCTGTGAGGTTGTTGTAAGGTAGTGTTGCATCTGTTAGTATCAGAGTAACAGTCTACTTCCAAAACTTCTCTGCAGTAAACTATAAAACACAAATATGTGATGCTATAAGGTCGCTTATAGCATCACATATTTGTGATGCTATAAGCGATCACAAATATGTGATGTCGTGCGACGCTGGGTCGCACGACCCTTAAAGATTAAAAAAACAACAACATGTGATTAAACTCTTTCATTGTTTAGTTAACAAAAACTAGATGAAAAAGCAGAAACTGTGTGAAATAGAAGATTCAGGAGCTTGCAGAACAACCTTTAACAATAATCATTTTCTGTATGACTTTATCAGTGTCTCACATCATGTTGGCCCACTTTTCTTTGCATTTTTACTTTAGTTCATTGAGGTTTGTAGGCATTCATTTGTGCATAACTCTCTTCAGGTCCCAACACATCATTTCAGTCCGGTTGAGAGCTGGATTTTTCCTGGGCCATTGCAACATCTCGATTTTTGACTTTTGATTTGCTGCTGCGCTTGCGATCGTTGTTCTGTTGCGTGACTTAGCCGTCAGACAGATTGCTTCACATTTCTAAAAGTGTTTCGTATAAAGTTAACTGTCAGCTCAGGACAGTGACAGCAGAACAAACATAAATCATTACTCCTGACTGTGCTTGACAGTTGAGGTGTTTGTGCTGATAAGCTGTGGTTCATTTTTCTGAGCGTTATGGCCAAACTTCTCCATTTTAGCTCGATCTGTCTAAAAGCAGTCGTGTGGTTTGTTCAGATGCAAAGCCATGCTGCCATGTTCTTTTTAGACAGTGTTTCTTCTGGCAACTCTTCCGAACAGGATGTACTTGTTCAGTCTTTTTCTGAATGTATTGTCATGAACTTTTACATCTAATAAACTGAGGCCTGTAGAGTCTGAGATGTAGCTCTTGGGTTTTCGGCACTTTCTCTGAGCATCGCTCAGTCTGACCTTGGTGTGAATTTGCTGGGACGTCCACTGAAGATTAGCAGCTGTCTTAAATGTTTTCCACTGATGAACAATCTTTCTCGGTGTAGAATAATAAACTTCACAATGTTAGGAAATGGCCTTAAAGCATTTATAGCATTTACATATAGCAGTTAGTTAGATTACCAGACCGTTGATATCTTTCTTGTTGTTAACACAAACCTGAATGCTCCAGACCTGTAACCTGTTAAAACAGTTAACATGATTAATTAATGAAGTGCATTTGATTATCAGCACCAGGCTGCTACTTACCACTTAATTCCTATGACGAAGGAATTAAGTGGTGGCTCCCACATAGCAAGCAGGTCTGGCCCGGATCTGGTATCAAGCCGTCACTGCTGGCTGACTTCTGGCATGGTAAGTGGTATATCATCCATATATGGGTCAGGCTTGGCGTAGATGGCACTGACTATGTGATGGCATGCCACATCTGGCTCGATTATGTTTTTGGTTATGTGGCCCAGGATCATAGAAAAGAGATCTGGCCCGACTGGTGTCATGGCAGGGTGTATGTCAACCAGATGTGGGCCAGGTCTGCCAATGATGACATAATTTATGTTCCTATTTTCCTATTTTAGTTAGAAGACCCAAATGCCATGTTGCAATACTATACTGCTATGGTAGCCAACGTTTCAAATGCAGGTTTGACAGGTTTGTGAGTGTACACTTTATCCAAAACCTAGTGACGGTTTACTCATGTTTATCACAGGGTGGCTGTAGCTCAGGAGGTAGATCAGAAGGTTAGTGGTTCGATCCCTGTTTCCTCCAGTCTGCATATCAAGAGTGTGAATGTGTATGAATGTAGTTAGGAAGCACTCAGTTAAGAGAAAGTGTGTGATTGGGTGAATGTGTCATGTTGTATAGAGCACTTTGAGTAATCTGGGAGAGTAGAGGTGCGCTATATAAGAATCAGTCCATTCACTGTCTGAACAGAGTTTCCTCATGTTACTTTTGCACTATTATGTTCCGGCACATGTTGTTATTACACGGCTTGATTAAGGTACATATTAGGCTGACATCTGGGGCCAGAGCTGAAACTGTTCTGGGGCAGCACAGGCCGTCATTCTTTGCGGTATGTGAGCCATGTGTAAGCACATTGTGTGGTCCAGATCCGAGCCATACCAATTTTGCTATGTTGGCTGTAGCTCAGGAGATAAAGCAGGTCATCTACTTTTTGGAAGTTGGATCCCTTTTGATTCCCTCCCTGCTCCAATTTGTATGCCAGTAAGTTAACAGGCTTGTAGAAGTAGAAACAAGCGCTTGTCTGTGAATGGGTGAATGGGGCAAAATGTATAAGCGCTTTGAGTCCTTGAGTAGAAAAGTGCTATATAAGAAATGGATGTGTTTAATTATTCATAAACTTCTTCTTAACTTTTAACGTTTACTAAATAAATAATGACACAATATGTCATGTCACATGTTGCTGTTCATTGGAGGTTGTGTTTAAATAATGTTAAGTACTGCTAAGAATCAGATCTCTCTTATTATGTGTGATACATTAAAACTTTAGAGATCAAAGAGGGTGTTTTTATCTTTTCCACATGACTGTAGCAGCATCTCCTCGCTCGGGCACCCCGAGTTTAGTTTCTTGGTTTTGTCATACTATGACAAGATATCGGCTCTGTAGAAGTTCCCCTTTTTCTTCCACAACATGGTTAGGGGAATGCTTTGGTATTTAACTTCAGAGCATCTACCCCGAAAGTGAGCACAACTGAACCCTACAGGAGTCTCGTTGATGGTGGTAAAGCCTCAACACGTAATAGCTTAAAATAACCACCATAACATTTCTGAATTAATACTCTGAACACCAAAGAAAAAGGAATTATATATAACGTACTTTTTACAGTTTACAGTAGCTTCCTGTTCATATTTTTTTGTACAAAGGAATTGGCACAAACTACAGCGCAAAACTCTGTAAACTGTCCTTGATTTCAGCTCCAGTTTGTTAGATTGAAGTATTCGGAGAGGGTTTTTTTGCAAACGTACGTGCATAGGTAATGACCCTGACACAAGTGCCAATGTAGCCACCATCATTACAAATTTGTTAAATGCCAAACAGCAGCAGATTGTTGCAAAAAACACCAAAAAACACCAAAACAAAACAGTTGCAATAGTAAGCAGGATGATGTGTGAGCTTTCAGAGCAGGGAGAGGCAGCACACAGCAGCCAGCTGTAACCCCACTGCAGGTGCACTCCTTTTTTAAAAACTGAATTTCCTGATTATTTTTGAAATGATCGTGTGCTGGGTGATTTCCCTGCAGTAAACTCCCCTCGTGTTTCACTTCCACGCAGGTTTTAGTGTCAGAGCAGCTTTTCATGACTGGAATCGCTGTTAAAGCAACCTGCAGAGGGTGATCGGTCAGTGACCGGTCGCAGGCTAAAATCCTTTGTTTTCTTGTTTGTTAAAGTTGTCCTCTCATAGGTGGTGTCTCAGCTGCTCCTCTTCGTCTTGCTGTGTGTTGTTGGCTTTTAAAACTAAAGAAGTGAAAGTGTTGTTAGTAGGCAAAGGGTAACATGCAGTGAATCAGGAAATGAAGCATTATGGTTAAATTATGGCCGGCTTTTTAAATGCTCTTCAGCTCTGTTTGTGTAACAAATGTTTTCTGGTTTTCCTGTTTCAGTAGGTTCACATTAATAGAAACTCTTTCACTGTACACCTGTACTGGCTGTCTAATACAGCTCTAATGTAAGAGATTGTCTTCATTCTTAAAAGACGTCCTAAAGTTGTGACAAATAACGCAGGTACCATTAAGTCTTTCCCTTTTTGTGTTTCTCTGTCAGTGTTTTCTAACATTTAATGAGTGCAGCAGACATGAAGGGGGGGGGGATTTCGTGCTAAAAAGAGTGTCACTTAATTTGACTACCCACATGGAAAAGAAATAGAAAGTGCTTAGAGCGAAATGTTTATGTTTCATGTTCAGGAGATTGACTCTTTGACGTTTTCCTTATACAGTCGTAAGATATTTAGAGTGAACTGAGTAAACATTGTTTTGTGAGGTAGAAATTAGTAGATAATAATATGAGAGATGACCCACTCAGTCACAGTGAATTATCTCTTTATTTCTCCACATTTTGTAACAAGACTTTGTACAGAACGACATCAGCTGAGTAAGTTAAGCCTCTTTTACCTTATAGAACCGGGAAACTGTGTCTTTTACCAAGTATGTGTGTGTTTTGCTTGTAGTTTGCTACTAAATAACTGTTTGCGAAAAATCAGCAGCAGTCCAGCGAGTGGAAAACTTAACGACAAATGCATCTTTACATTTCTCACTTCTGAATGAATGATGTTTACATTCACATCTTCCAAAAGCCACACTGGCTTCATATTGGCTGTGTTTTATTGTGTGTATTTGCGCATCAGATGTTTTATTAAATTTGTCACAGATACTTTTGAAACATCAGTCTGCAAACTTTGGACTCATACCGCAGGTCATGATCATCATTATCAAAGGCAATATAAACACTTTTTCTATTTCTATTTCTTTTAGTTTACCTTTAACTTTGAAGATGATTTTTGCCCATTAAAAAATCTGCCTCTCCTGTTGCCTCTGAAGCGGCATTAGGAAGCAGGCTCCTCAAAATCAACGCCGCGGGGCCGAGCCTGCAGCGAACAAAAAAAACTGCACAAATGCATTTTTAAAATGATTTGATTATTTAATCTAATGGCAGCTTAGTGTGTTTTTTAGCTATTGGGCAGATGTAGCAAAGGAACATCACTGAACTCTTCCTGACACTTTGAATGTGGCCGTCTGTACAATGAGTGGCAACATGTGAGTAGTGGAATAGTGGTTTTGTGTCTAACGTTTATGCAATTAAAATGCAGGAGTAGACATTTAGTTCTTATTTGAATGCATGTTGATGGAAAAAAAATTGCAAAACATTTCCATAATTTCCGGATATAAACTGTAGGATGTACAGAAAAACATTACTGACTGAAAACTGAATTTTGTCTGTGTCATTGTTTTGAGAAATGCTCTAAAACTGACATCAAATGTTTTTTGTTTCCATTTTGTTTATTCATTTATTACAATAAGCGAATAATCATATTATCTCGATTACTTACAGGAATGCAGTAACGTGCTTCAGCTACGCTCAGCGCAAATGCTGCACACACGTCTGTAGGCGCTGTGGAAATATACAGCAGTGTTTCCACTGCAAACAAATGTCATCGTTAACCTCATCATCTTAATCACAGATTTATAGTAGCAGTTGTGTGCAGTCCATATGAATTAGAAAATCTACATGAACTGTGGCAAAATCTACATTTTCCTTTTGATAAAAACGATCATCCAGCGGCCCACAAACCAAAAATAACTTACAGATACTGATGATGGAGGTTTTAGCGATGAGTGGGAGAGACAGTAAACTTTTCTGTCTTTGCGACTGTTTCACAAGTTTGAGGTTTCAAAGAAGCTTGAATGAAGTTCCCCTCATGATGAAACAGACTAAATGTTTTCAGGCACTGAGGGAGAATGTCACTTGTTTCTGATTCTTAACATCTTTTCCACTGACATTTTGTTTATTTATGAAACACAAAAACAGTCACAGACTCTTAAACTTCCAGCACACACCCAGCACCTTCAGCACATCCTCCCGTCTTTGGCTAAATCGCACGCCATAAGTCTAACCTGTAATTTTATCAAATACAATAAAACCAGCGCAAGTCAGAGACAGGAAATAGAGATCGATTGCCGAGGGAAACCCTCTGTAGGAGAGATTGGAGGCTGAGGAAGCATGAGAGGCATATGAAAAAAGTGAATCACCCATCTTTCTTGCTTGTGGCCCACACTTTGTCTTTTTCTTTTTCAGTAATGACACAGTGTGGTGCACACCCCCTCGTTAGGTGTGTGTGACTAATGAGGGAGTCCTCACTTTCAAGGTGTTTTCCATCAAAATCACAGCTCATAAACAAATATGCATCCACCGAGGAAAGAAAGGGGTGTCGCGCTGATCGCGGGCTTTGCAGCCGCTTTTATATCCGAGTAATCTGAAAGGAGCTCCGTTTAAAAGCTCATTTCATTTAGGCCTGTAAGCAAACGTTTGGCTGAGGCAGCACAGACGTGAAGGTTTTGTTTTACGAGTGAACAAAAGCTTGTTTCATTTCGAGCTCAGAAGGAACAGAAGCAGGTGTGAGCCCTTCATGAAGGCAGTACAGAGGCAGGCAGAGAAACCTCAGAGAGACACATGAGACGTGTGTGAGATGTTTGTTTTGTCCTTGTTGTGGTTCCTGTATCTAAACCACCTCAGCAGCGTGTTTCTGCAGCACCAGTCTGATCCCTGTAGCCTTCATTAGCTGTGATGGAAGAGATCATCTGATTTCTTGAATGAAAAATAAGCGATTAGCTTATATTTCAGCAGAATAAACAGCCAAACGATAACCCTTTACAGAGTCAGTGCATCTGTGTCAAACATGCTGCTGAGCCTCTCAGGTCTGTCCTTCAGAGTGTAGTACTTCACTGGTATTGTGCCCAAATTTTAAGCAGTTTTGATTCAATTTAATGTAATCTTCCAGTCACAGGATCTCTCATGTTTTCTGAGGACATCAAAGATGCTCAGATTTTTGTAATTAGTTTGCAGTTTAATGTTTTATCTAGCACATCAGCACAGCTGCCGTAGCTGTAAGGCAATACTGTACTCACCCATACAGCTCGTGTGTACAACTTCTGAGAAGCTGACAACAGTGAGAAAACACAGAAATCTACAGATGTTGTTGAGTCGAGCGCAGATGTGACTCGGCTGCATTTTAGGAGTGCAAATAAGAGCAAGCAGATGATCAGCTCCCTCACAGGTGGACAGTTACTATTATTAAGTAATAAAGCAATGAGTAATCAGAGTGCCGTACAGAGAGAAAAGTGAAATGTGCACAGAATCTGAAATCTTAAGCTCAAAATTATGATACCGATCCCCAACAAGAGTCATCTGTGGGACTCTTTATATCACTTTTCAGGTCAAGAAGGGAGATTGAGGGAAAGGTGTTGTTATATTTCTCCCGGACTGCCCGAACTCTGCAAGCTATACGTATAAATGAATTTTAGTGGCATGGCAGATTGACTGATGACGACCGATTGCCTTCATGTCAAAGAAAAGAAGAATATCGCCTCTACCATGAATTTGATCACACTCTGGTAAAATGAACTGGATTGATGCTGCGTGCCTTTTTTTAAATGAACAAAGTAGTTTGCTGATAATTACATTTAGCACAGTTACATTTACAGACTAATGTTGGCCGTCATAGACCTCAGTCTGGTCAACCTTTTATTCACGTGTTTGTCTGTTAACAAAGGGTCCCAGATATTTTAGCAACTAAAGTGACCCCTTTATACTTTATACAACAAAACCTAATTTACATGGCTCTATTTGTGTTTATTCTAATGTAATCAGCAATGGTTTTAAATCATTTTGATGCCGAAGTTACCCAACTCAAACGCTTTAGCTATATTTCATCGTCATCGTGCTCGACTTTTGCAGATTTGGTTCTCTGAGTCTGTTAGCTGCGCTCACTGTAAAACATTGTAATGCAGCGATTCCAAGTAAAAACATTTAAATAAAACAAACCAGAAACATTTCCATCATCATACATGACCCCACACAACTTTCCATTATCCCTGACACACCATTGTTCCAATTCCTGTAATCTATGAAAAACTATGAGTGAAGTAGACCGATGAATTCATGGTAGGAAATGTTTTCATGATTAAAGATTAAAGACAAATATTTCTACACCGCTAACGTCATAAATGAGTCCACGCGGTCATTTGAAGTTAAAACTCGCAAACCCAGCATTGTTCTGATGAAGTTCGATCAGTTTTTCTGTTTAATACAAATTTGCTGGTAAGACATAAAGAAACGGGAATTATGTAAGACGGAAACATTCAATAAAAAACTATTGATCGCTTTCACCCGCGCTGACCGTTTGGCGGGTCTTTTCTTGTCAAACGCACAAAGGGAAGATTTTCTTTACTCGACAAATCTTTACATTTCAGTACAGTTTGTTTTATTAAAATTAGTTCATAGAATCTTAGATTGAAAGGAAATTTCAATTTACTGCTAGTTACCGCCAAATAACATGACACAGTGGTTTTTATTTTGATGAATGTTTTCCTCGATGCTGTAGCTTCGGCGGAGCTCCGTAACAAGCACAAACAGATTATATACATCGAAAAATGAGTAACATTTAAGCTACTCAGCAACAACTGAAGAAGACATATTGTGAACATTTATTCTGGCGGGTATGTTTGTACGATTGTGATTTCAGCACCTTTACACGCACGGCTGGGTGGACTTATAAATTTCACAAAGTTATTGTGTTTGTTGACTTTATTCTACTTTAACATCCATTCATCTTGTTCTGAACTTTAAAACTTAGGCCGTGATTATTGGTTGATTGATGATTCGCTCGCCGTGTTCAGACAGCAATATTTGTTTGCTTTCTGGAAGAAATCTAAACATGTCAAAGATGGGGGAAAAATGAACGATAAGGGCAATTTTAAAGTGCGAAGAGGTTCTGAAAAGCACTGGTCATGGAAGTGAGAGCGAGACCTTACAGAAGAGACGCTGCACTGCACCGTCGTCGATAGACTTGAAGGTTTTAAGTCCATGAAGTCTGTTATTCCGTCATATATAAATTAATCTCATATATGCCGCTCTCCCAGGAAAAAAAACATCCCTAAACTTTTTGCTTTTCTCATCCCGTTCTGCACTTTATCCGACTTTCTCTCCAGGAAATGTCGCATTTTTAATTTGCATCAGTCAACTGTTTTTGTGAAGATTGGTTCAGCAGTTCATGCTTGAATTCTGATACACTAATTATGTATCTAAATTGGTACAATTATAAGACCAGTGGAAAATTACAATAAATTAGTTTGTAAGCGGCTCATGTGCCGCTTAGAACGTGCTAAGGATAGATAATGAGTCCGGAGAGACCCTTCACAGAGTTTATGACATAAACAGCATCTCATACTTAATGAGCTAAGACATTTTACTCCATTAAGATTTGTTCTCTATTTGTTATTATAGCCACTGGACAGATTAAAAGTAAAAACAGAAACTCAAAAAAACATTTAATTTTACTGATTAAATGACGACATGATTACACTGCCAAAGCGATGTGTTTCAGTGTTTTGTGTATATGAATCTTAGATATTTTGTTTACTCTAAACAGTACCCAACGGTAAACAGTTTAAGGGGGTAGAAAAGTTTCGAAAACTGATCTTGAGTAGAGTTTAACAACCAATCAAAGGTCATTTTTCTGACTTTGGGTCTGATCAGCATCTGTGTGTGTGTCTTCCAGGCCAATCAGTGCTGAGGGAGGTGCAACGGCATTTAAAAAGAGGGCTCGTTTGATAAATATACAACACTTCCGACTGACTCCGGATCACTGAGCACAGAGGGACACTCTGCACTGAGCAGCCGCTGTAAGTATTGTGTAATTTTTCAGATTTTAACCGAATACACACATAATTCAGAACCACGGCACACGTTGTAAAGTTAATTTATACTAGAATTATCAGTATCACATTTTTTTTAAATAATAAGTTTGAAATATAAACATGTAAAGCCTCAACAGGCCCAGTGGAGCCAGAATATCACGCTGAGTTTTATGCAATTAGAGCTCCAAGGTAAGTTTTATAAATCGACAGTGCAGTGACGATCCTCTCCAGATATGAAAAAACTGAAAGAAAAAACTAAATAATAAACTTTTTGGAGGATTTTAAAAACACACACATTAAACGTTGCCTGAAAATGTAATTTCAGATCGTATTATTAAAAATGTTAAAATGCTAATCCAGTTTCTTGCATTTCTTTTTTCTTACATTTAACTAAAACATATAATCGTTTAAGCGCTGAGCAACTGACCCGTACAAAACAGATGACCGCTGAGCAAAAGATGTATGTGTAATATTCAAATTATACATTTACAATAAAATAGGATATAAACATTTACACCGGTGGATTATTTTAGCTTGAACTAAATATGTTGACGTAGCATTAGCGATAGTTGTGTACCACAGTTATTTTTTAAGTTACTCACAAATTCACGCTTTATGACACACAACTATTCCTGATTTTTCTGAAAAACAAACAATCTAACACTTTAATTTTTTCTTAAGCTTCATAAATAAAATATGTTTGAGGTGATGGTGAAAAAAATAAAGGAAACTTTTTGTCAAATTAATTTAAATTCTGGCCAAAAAAAAAGAGTATATATGAGACATGTGGATATAAAAAAAAATGAGATGAATGAAATTAAATGAAATGCTGCTGTTAATCTGGTTTCTCTGTTCATTCAGCTCCCCTCCTTCATCTCTCTGCTGTGTCTGACCCTCATCCTCCCCTCCCCCCCGTCTCTGTATTTGTTGTTGTAGCTCCCTTCTGACTGCAGATACGATCATGCTGGTTTCTGGGTTATACTTCCACAGGTGCGATGACTTTGAACGTCAGTTTGTCATCAGTTTCACTCCATCACCGATCTTCCCTCATTATTGTTTCTTACAAACTCTGATACAATTCATATTAAACACTATGCAGTTTCAGTCGAGTGAAATAGATTATATTGGGGCATAAATTCTCTGAGACATTCTTCCTCAACAACAAAAACACCCCAGATTTTAATATTTCCTGTTGATTTTCTTCTTCTGGTAGCTGGCTCATCTATGAGCGCTAACAATTAGCTTTTTAAATTCAAGATTTTAAGAGTGAGGCCCCTAGAGAGATGATTGCACTCTAAAGCTGTTACGAGAATTATTTTTTTTATTATTTTCATGTGAATAATGAGGCTATTAGTAGGATAAAGGAGGACTTGGTGACTTTTATATTTATCCCAACACATTTATGCACATTTAGCCCATAAGGACATTGTGCATCATACGTGGAGCTGATTTTCCCTCCAATGGTGAAACTAGTGAAAACCTGTAATATTATTAAAGGTATTTGGGGGCACTTTACTGCACAGAGACATGTAGAGCCGGCGCCCGGGCTGGCCCAAACTAGAGACTCCGCAAACCTTTAATTTTACCGTAAGTTTAAATATCTATTAGCAGTTAAACCTTAAACAATAACTCAAAATAACTGGACACGAGCAGTTATTGTGTGTCTCCACATATTATATATAATAGCGCATTAAATTTAGATTTAAAACACATTCGGTCGTCGATAAAAAAAACATGTATTTAGGCGTAAAGTTCTGTTTTACCTCACTATTGAAGAATATTTTGATGAACAATTCTCTGATCTTCGTCTGTTTCACGAATAAAGAGCCCACAGCTTTATCCACGTCTCATAGAGAATCGTGTCATCACAGCATTGCCATTTTTCTTCAATCAAAATAATTTATTATTTTTGATCGATTTATGTTTTGATCTAAAGTGTTTAATCCAAAAAGGAAAAATCTGATACAGAACTCAAGTCTTATCATTTAAAAGTCAAATAGTTCCTAAGATCTCTGGAAATTGTGTAGTGTTGCACAAATAAATCTGATTCGCTCAATCTGCTCATTCAAAATAAAAAGTCTTCAATGAACATCGGCTTAAAGAAATATTCATAATCTTACTTTAAAG
Source organism: Haplochromis burtoni (assembly GCF_018398535.1). NCBI lineage: Eukaryota > Metazoa > Chordata > Actinopteri > Cichliformes > Cichlidae > Haplochromis > Haplochromis burtoni. The sequence continues at coordinate 1,406,544 of NW_024582441.1, forward strand.
CTGCTTCCCCTTCAAGAGTGTGTTTGTTGAGAGGGCACATAAATGCCCTCTTTTAACATTTTTTCAATATTAATTTATTTATCTTTTTACACAAACATACCTTTAGAGTTTCTGTGCACAACCATAACACAGCGTACAGGCAAAGAGAAGAAAAACAGAGATAAGGGGTGAAACAGAAAAAAAAGGAGAGAAACATCTACCTTAAACCACAGTCTAGGTGTGCTGCCGGTGCTGTGGTCTTTTTAAGCGTGGAGAGATCCGTCTTTCGTGGAACACAGGAGGAAGAGAGGGGGTGTGAGAGGCAGAAGAAGGGAGGACTGGGATAAGAATCTGCACCCTTCACTAAATCAAGTCCCACCACAAGCCAGCTTACGCTCTGAGCCTCTTCCCTCCAACATTTGTCTGCTTCTTTTCATCCAAAGCCCACCACAGGCCGCCTACTCTCAGCTCTCTGAACTACTTGTCTTTTATCTTCTCAAATCTCTCAAAATCTGAGACCACCACAAACCCCCCTTTGCTTCCTGTTGAATGATTTCACTTTGCAGCAGACTTCAATATACACAGGACGCTACAACTAAACTAAAGACTCATTTTTACTGAAATGCTTATTTTTCAACATCTACTTTTCTTCTTGTTTGTCACTAAATGATTAAATATAGTACGACATATTTACGATGTATTGCGGACCTGTTCAACAGCTCTGAAAGACCTTCAAGTTTCATTTACAGGTTACATAGAGAGTTATTTATTTATTGATTCGTATGCAGTGAAGTACAACATCACTACTAAACACCCTCAAATCAATCGGTCAATGCATTTTTTTAAAGGATTGTATTGAGTTCAGGCAGCAAATCTCAGACAATTGAACAGTAAATTGGATTTGCCATATAAACTTAAGAAGCAGGCTGATGTGGAATTTAATTCCATGGAGATTTTCTTTATGGTTTTCTTCTGTGTTGTATCTGTTTCAAAGAACTACATACATGTGTGATCATATAATATATAACAATTATACCTTGGGCATTCTGATGTAAAGAAAGTAATACATTTCTTGAATGTTGTTCTGCTCTTTTAAGAAAGTAGCAAATAATCAGGCTTGAAGTCTTAATCAAAAAAGTTAACATTTGAAAGAAGCTATAAAAATAAAGCTTATAGTTAATATAAAAATCTATAAACTGTATTTTTATTATATTTTCCAGACATATAACAAGGATGAAGAACTTCATTCAGTCCCTTCTCCTTCTTATCGCTGTGATTGTGTCAACTACCGGTAAGACGCCCTGACTGTAGACTCATTTATTTTCATTTGGAAACTGGACTGTTTGATATTCCGTATTAACACATAACATCCTTCTTATCCTTGTAGGTGCTCAGAAAGAGATTTATGCTAAGGAGGGACAGGATATTACCTTGGAGCCAACATCCTATCCAATAAACTCTTATGTGTACTGGTATTTTGAAAAACAGGATGGTCATCAACTTGCCTGGCTTAACCCCTTAGGCGGAAAGGGATTCAGTAATGGTAAACCATATATTTATGTATATATTATTTATTTATTGTTACTGAGCAGGGAAATACAGGTAAATAAAAAAATATTTTTAACAATAACTTTCTGCCTTGTAGATGAGAAGTGGAAAAACAGGTTGTCCTTAACTGGTGCCTCGCTGGTCATAAAGGCTTTGCAGGAAGACCTCTTTGGGACTTTTGTCTGTAAAATCAGCGCAGCCGGTCAGCGTGACTCGATCACTGTATTTAAAGTCATTCAAGTCAAGGGTAAGAGCAAAGATAAGGTCACATGATTAGTGTGACCTAAGTCAGTTGATCAGTTTCACATAAAAGTTTAATTAATGGTTATTAAAGTTTAAACCACTGTATTTACATATCTGCATCATATTCAACAGTCTTACACAAGTTGTTCAAATATAGCGCATGTTTTTAATTTGTGTCCTGAGATGTTTGATGTAAGAACAGTTTAACTTATTAACTTCTTAACATGGCCTTTATGAATTCATTGGACATGACAATCTGTTTTTTTAAACTACGTATGTGAAAAAAGTTTATTTTAAAATGTAAAATATATCACTTCTATTCTGTTTCCTTTATTCTGCTTGTTTTCTGTGCTAGTGATTGAGAAATCAGCCTCTCCTCTGTTGTCTGGCGATTATCTGAGTCTGACCTGCAGTCTGGGAAGTGTTCCTCAAAACACACCTGAGATTTACTGGCTCAGTCCCCAGGGAAACACAGAAGGAAACAAAGGAACAGTCTACATTCAAGCCAGAAGTGAACACAACGGCCAGTGGGACTGCGTAGTGAAAAGAAATGCCAATGAAAAGAAGTTCCCAGTTTCTGTTACAGTTGTGGGTGAGTTTCTGTGTGTTTGCATTTGTTTCGCAGTTGTGTATCCTCATCTTTAAGATCAGGTTTCTAACAGTTTCTCCTCCTTTTTAGATCTCGCCCCTGTGCCTTCACATCAGTATACATCCACAGACTCGCCTCTCACCATCCCTTGTTCTTTAATTTCTCTTGTTAGCTGGGAACAAGTGAAAAAAAAGGAGATTGAGGAAGTTCAGTGGCACTTTGCTCCTAAACTCTCCTCAGGCACCCTTTCTGACAATCCAGAGCAGCTCTTCTCCCTCGATCTGGAAAAACTTACCTGGAAGAAGGGTAAAGACAAAGGACTGTCTCCTGTATATAACATTAAAAACGGAAATCTGTCTTTGACCAAATCAAAGGCAACAGTAGAAGAAAGAGGACGCTACACGTGCTCAATGAAATTTAAAGATGGCAGGACTCTGGAGACCACAGTAGACGTAGTGGTGTTGGAAAGTAAGTCACATTTTTTTGACAAGACCAGCTCTGTGTTGCACTCACCTCCGTTATATTTAGGGTTATTTTTTCTTTGTGACCGCTCTTGCTGCCTTCCTGCTCGGCCAGTATTTTCATTTCTCTGCTACTGAATTTATTTGCAAGTGTCCACAGTGTGACATGTTTCTAATTCACAAGCTCCTCTTGTTTTAATTGGCTGCATTAAGCATCCCCTCTGCCAGAACAGCGTGCTAACACAGTGAATCTTAATTGGACCGTGTGTTATGAGAATTTATGAAGTAAACTATGATTTGCGGCTGAATGTTTTTTAAAGTAGAACCAGAAACAAATACAGATCTGATGTATTTACTCACAGGAAATTGCTCCTATAACACAATTTCTCTGGACTGTTCTCAAGCAAACCCACAACTCACATTATATTCAAATGATAAAAGCTATATTTAAATATTGATGTGAGATGTTGAATTTCTGCAGCATTCACATGTGGAGGTTTGAAGCCAAACCTTTTGTTTTTTACAAGCTTTTATTTGGGAAAGAAATCAAAATGTCTTGTTTAGACATCATCGCTGCTTTCGTGGCCAAAGTTTTAGTCTGATTTCAGGAAAATGCCGTTACAGACAACTTCTTTGAAGCAATTTATTTTATAAAATGCATGTTTTTCATTTTATTTCTTTGTCCTTTCTCTTCTGCTTCGTCTCCAGTCATCGCCCACCCAAAAGCAGAGCTAATCTACGGTCAGCAGGTCAATCTGTCCTGCAGCACTGGTGACCAGCTGCCCAATGATATGAAGTTAAATTGGACTTCACCTAAAACGTCATCTTACATCTCTTACCCCACCCATATTACTGTCCCGGAAGTGGGCAAAGAAGATAACGGAAAGTGGGGGTGTGAGCTGTGGCAGGGCGGCAACAAGCTGACGTCAGATGAGATACTGCTTAAGATCGGTGAGCACGGGAAGTGAGACGAGCAGGAAGTGTGACATGGGCCTGACCTTGTGACCACAAAATTTTAAGACAGAAACTTCTTTTACATGATGTGTTCTTTCTATACTGTATACTGTTTGATGACTGTCTGTCTCTGTTGTGTACAGAACCCAGACTGAGTGTGTGGATGCTGGTGATCATTTGCAGCGCAGCAGTCATCCTTCTCCTCCTCCTCGTGCTCGCTTTCATCCACTACCGACGCAGAAAAGTACAGTTCAGCCATTCATATTCCTTTCTTTTCAATCACACTGAGTTATTAGTTCAGCTTTAAGAGTTACCCCTCTGTGTCTGCCTCTTTGTCACTCACATTAGCAGAAAACGAGACTCCTCAGGCATCAACTCTGCCAGTGCAAAAAGTACGTACTAACCATTTCCTGAACTGGTAAAATGGCTCCAAAGCCACATTTATAAGCATGCACACTTATCAGCACTAAAATCTGAATGACACTTTGAGCCATGAGATATTTTTTGAAGTACGAACATTACTTAAATAAGCATTTATGATTTGGCTTTTGTAGTTCTGCGTCAGTTTCCATAACTCAAACAGAAACCTGGGACTTTTTCTTTTTCAGCCCCAAACCAAAAGGATTTTACAGAACATGAAAGCTGACAGACCGGATCTTTAAGAAGAAACGGGAACATGCTGAATTTCTGATCTGATATGTTCTGATTTACCTGATTACCTGGATTTACATCTCTCATTTTGCCATACTGGAAAGTACAAAAGAGTTTTGTTGGATTGAGGATCAAACATATCAGGCAATCTGGACTGATTTTATGTATTTTATGTATGATTATTACCGTCTGTGACTTTAAATCATTTACACTTTGAGTCTATCTGTAGACTAAATTTCCTTTACCCTTATGTATATTTTTTGAGGAGGTCTGTAATGCTTTCAGATGTGTAGGTGCTTCTGTAAATTTACATGTGCAGCATATTATTTGTGTAAAGTTTATTGCTAAAAATGGAAAGATGAAAACTGTGTAAAAACATTAGCAGATGTTTTCAATAAAGCATCAAAATCTTTCTGAGTGATGTTCCTGTAGAGGTCCTCTTGGGCTAATTTAGCGGGATGGCATCCATCTGACAGATTCGTCGATACTGGAAGGAGCAGGGAACGTCGTACCAGTTTGTGATTCTGGGTGTCCACCACTGCACAGTCCTCTCCAGCTTCCCCAGCGGACGCGTTGTTATCCGGCTCAGACTTCAGTGTGTTCCAAAATCTTTACAACGCAGATGGAAGAAGATTAACATTACTTTCATTAATATTCTGCTGAAGTGGCATTTCACCTGCTAAGTTTGTGCACTGTTTTAACAGTTGTCTTGGAAGATGCATTACTTTTAAGTAATTCTTTATTCTTCAAGAGCCATCACCAGCTAAAGGACCTGTTTATTTACAGGATGGTTCCTTGTGCTTGTGCACATTTCTAGTTGTGACTATAGTTAGTTTGAAGGATGGAGGAACTGATGCAAAACATGCCTACACCTACATACTAGTTGATGAATTGCTGTGAAGTTTTGCAAAAAACGTAAAAAAAAAAAAAAAAAGATCAAATTGACTTGTCCTCCAGCGCAGCCATCAGGTTTTCAGGGAACTGCCGTAAAGGTTATTTAATAAATGTTTGTGCTTTGTACTTTTCATCATGTCTAATATGGTGATGTTCTCATGAAAACAGTGGTAGTTTTCTTCTTCGAGCAGTTTTCTCATGGAAAAATGTCATGACGTAATGAGACATGCAATTATATTAAAACATCTATAAATCTAAATACCGTCTGTTGGAGGGAATTCATTTCACATACACCATAGGCTAGTCCAGAGACTTTAGCAACCTCTTCAGCATTATTAGTAATATGACACCTATAAAAATAAAAACACCCCACATTACTTAAACCAGTAATTATGTACTTGGTGCCAAGAAACCTTTGCTGTGTACAAAAGCCCGATTAACAGGCTGAAAATGCTCTTTAAGGTCTTGGCGAGCTCTGTGAACCCTTCTGTGTTGATTTTAATCGAAGCTGATCCTCAACTCTGCCTCGATCACCGTTTTCTCAAAAGAAGTACATTTATTGTTAAGTCTTTAGTGAACATGCATGAACCAAAACTCTGTGTAGGTGTCAAACTGTATGTTTCCTTTACAGCATATGAAACCTATATAAAAGATGATGGCAACGTTACAGAAACACCCAGGCCTTCATTTTAAGTCTCTAAAGCGCTCAGTGTGTAGGCAGGCAGGTGCTGCAGCTCCATGCAACAATGTTTGTCGTTAAACCAACGATAGGTTACTCGATGATTATTCAGACTAGCGTGTTCATTTATACATGTTTGCTTTAGGATTGTAGAGAAATGTCGTGTTTGTCATTTGTCATAATAATATAAATATTTGTTTAAAATTGTTTAACTAAGTAAATATGATTAAAGAGCAAAATGGTCAGAATTAGCATCAGCATTTTCATTTTGTTTTATAAACTGAAGATTAATAATTCATATTTTCAGCAATCGTTTTATCTTCATTTTTTGTGCAATCTGCACTACCAAACAGACTCTAATGTGATCCGTACATCTATCTATAAGTGGCCAAAGGAGTCATTTAACTGACATAAACAACAATCACACAATTTTTTTTTTTTACTGTTTCCCAACTGCTTCTCTACCAACCATAGACTGTATATAAAAAATGGACACAGCCAGCATGGTGTCACCCACTGGTTTGCAAAGTCCTGCCATGAAACCTTGAGTTTAGCAATGACGATGAGCGACCCAAGGAGCACTGCAGCTCTTAAGGCAGCAGCGTATCAATCAGTAACTAGGCCTGAGCTAAACCACACTCTGGTTTGACACAGGCCTAATCCTCATTTTGACTACAATCTGATGTTATATTACAAAATGCATAATTTTGTATTAAAATAACTATCAATTGAAACAATAAGGCATCAGGAAAGTGTTCATGAGTGATTTCTTTATTGACTTCCATACAGTCTGACTTCTTTCTGCATCTATATGAGGTGCCCCCTGCTGGCCATTTGAGAGAATGCAAGTTCCTGCATCCATGAGACAAAGCCCGTGTGGTCTTCACAGTAGGTGCAGACATTGCACTCGAGTTACAGTGAGGAAAAACTCATAAGTGAAACCCCAAAACTTTTTAGGTTTTTTTACACGAAAGCTATAGCAGCTGAATTAACCTGTTTTAACAAAGCATCAGATGGACATTTTTAAACTAATAGCTTTTACATATTTTTAAATGTCCACAAGCTTCAACATCACACAATCCACAGTGAGAACTATTTGTCTCTCTAACTGATGATCATTTGTAAACTGTATCTGTTAACAACCATCAGAAATGCTTTTTACTTTATTTTTTTTATCCTTTTTTTGTTAGATCACCCACTTTTTGTATGATGATACCATCCTGAGAAGACCATTGAAATTTGAATCAATCAATTCATACTTACGAAACTTGAAGCGTTGAGTTGTCCACCCATTTCCAGTCTCCTTCGTTCTCAATGTCACTCAGCCCAAGCCAGTAGAATGGGTTAAATGTCCCAATCGTCCTGGCTTCTTCTTCAAGAGCGTCCTAAAAATAGGTACAGTCAAATTCTTTAGCACTTGTGAATTCCAAAAAAATACATTTGAAACATTTAAAGTACAAAGAAACTCTCACATACTCTTCTTTGGTGGTCAAGATGGCGAGATGTCCGCCTATATCCTTACATTTGAGCGTACTGTTAAGCCAACCGTCAGTATCGTTGCTGAGGAAAAAGCAGTGATCCCCTACGTGAACTCACCCGTCAGGACACTCTGTGCAGTTGATCGCTGTAGGGTGACACGGGGACAGACAAATATACAAGTTAAACATTTATAGAAAGGTGCAGAACAAGAAACAAGCACTGAATTATCATTCATCTGCTGAACATTTGGTACCTGGAGCTGAACAGTTGTGTGCCAGGTCGGAGTACTGGTTACACATGTGTCTGAAGCGGTCCTTCAAAGACTCTAGTTTCAGCTTTAGAAAGGTCAGCTCTCCCTCTGTGTTGTTTGCGTCCTGAGCAGATTCAGCACTAGCAAACAGGCCGAGCACAACGCAGAGGATGGCGAGGCCTTTAATGCCCAAGGTGGCTGATGACAGACAGCAGTCTCAGCATTAGCACACATGCAAACAGATCCGGACATACGAATATCTGGAGCTGCATCGGGGCTTCTTACCTTTCTTTTGGATAAGATGCATGTCAGCTGTCAGCTTGCAGGATATCGCAGTCTTTGGTGTCCTCTCTGTGCCCTTTTGATCTTTTATATAGCAGTTTGTGTGTCAAAGAGAAGGGAAAAGTACAGCTTGCACAAATCTTCCAGACAGATTGGACTCTTCATGGCTATCAAACCATGTAAACTCAGATGGTGCAATCTCTTGTAGCCAAACTAGTAATAACCTGCCATGTTGGATTGCACAAACAAACATTTGATGATGGGGAGCTGGCATGTAGGTTCAGTATTATTTACCAAAAACATGAGCAAAGTTCTCTTTCTGTCCCCAACTTTTTTAAAACTGGCAAAAATGGAGGACTGACTATGACTCAGCATTTACCAGCACTGCAAGTGTGTGTGTGTGCTGGTAAACATGTGCGTGTGTGCTTAAGGTTATTTGTATTCTCTCCATAAGCAGAACAGCTGTAACAATATCACCTCTTCACCACACACACACCAGATGCCCACTCTGTTCTTCTAGCACACTGTCAACATTTTTTCTGGTACATGTCCAAGTTATTTTTTTTCCTGGCACCTTATTCCCACAGACATTGTCAGCTCTTGTGCTTCATGAGGTTTTGTTATTCAAACCAAACTAATTAAAACAGAGAGGAGGGGTGTTTTATGTTTGTGTCTTATTCAGTGACTGCTGTGCTGAAATTTGTGGTTGCACATGACCAGAAATTCTTCTCTTCTGACTTCCTGTACTTTTCTCGCTGAGCCACAGCTTGGCTCTTCTTTTTTAAAACACGCTGTTCCCGCCTGCTTTCCCATCACAACCTTGTCACAGCTCCAGTTCTAGTTCTTGTTGCTTTAATTAATGTCAGGAGGAGTTCAAGTACACACTGTATTTTTTCGGATCCTGTTAAAGAACACGTTCCCCCATTCTGACTCATCCGTAACGAATTTCCAGCCGAGGAAACTTCTGGGATTGCGCAAGATGGGGCTTGATGGCAAGATGTCCCACCAATGAGAAGCACACGGTGCCAAAAATGTGAGGAAAGAGCCTCCCTGTTTGGCTTAACAAATTCTCCTTTTTTACAAAACAGATAACACAGAAAAGCTCGAGTTATCTCGTGGAGGGCACAGAGTAGTGTTGTGCAGTTCTCTGAGCAAATATATTTAACACTGCAACGTTCTTTGATTCAGGGGGACGTGCCTCAATAATTCAACCAGCAGGGACAAATTTAATTTTAAGGAGAAATATTGTTTCTCCAGACAAAAGATACCAAAACCTTTAGGGACCTGAAGAGGTAGCATATAGAAGGACAAAGTGGGGAAGAGGGTTGAGAAGGAAACTACAGACATGGAGCAGAGAGAAAACTACAGCAGCCTGCACGAGTTCACAGAGGAGCCCAGACCGGGAGCGAACAGGCTCGTCCCACAACACAGCGACGGTAATTTGTGTGAACAAACAGATGCGTGAGAGCCAGAGGTGGACTTGAGTACATTTACTTAATTGCTAAACTCAGCTATGATTTACATGGTACTAGACTACTATTTTGTACCCATGTTTTATACTGGATGCAGAATAAAATATGGATACAAAGTACTTACCACCTGTACTTCACTTGACTTTATTAATGCTACTTTTTTATATATTATAGCAGAGTTTTTGTTACAAATGAATTCATATAAGTTGCTCATTACAGCTGCTGTGTGGTAAAGTTATTGTGTAGCTAGTGCTCCCTTATTTTAGATTTTGCTGTTTTAACCTCCTGAGGCCCGAGCTATGTGTGATTAGCTGCTCCTGATAGTCTAGTCTAATAATGAAGCTTTACCCCAGATTATAAACTTGTTACTTTGCTACAAAGTTTTCTTATGCCTTGTTTTTTTAAATAGTATTTTCTCACAAGGGGATAGTGGCTTTATTTTTATTTTATTTTTTTCTTATTTTGCAGCATAAGACAATAAATTTAACATTGCTTAACAAAGCATGAAAAAACTGAGCACATTGAAATTTAAGGTGCAGAACAGCCATAAATGTGATGTCCTCACATGAGGTCGAAGGATCTCAGGAGGTTAAGACTATTTAAACACGTATCCATTGAATGTAGTAGTAAAAACAATGAAATATTAAGAAACACGGTTGGAATCAGTTTTTTTAGGCGAGCTTACTTTCACAGCTATCATGAGCAGAAGTCCATGTGATGTTGGAAAGAACTTGAACCATCTTTAATTTAGTGCTGCAGTTTTAACCTATCTAAATTTCACTTGAATGCTCGTGTCTATGCTTTCCTGGCAGCTCAGGGACTCCATGCTTCAAACAGCAGGATCCAGGGTTCAAAGCTTGGTGCTGCCTTTCTGTGTGGATTGTGCATCTTCAGCTCATGTTGCTAGGTTATTCCTTCTTATCTTAGCTCAAATTACTCTCATCAAATTCATTTAAACTTTAATTTCCTCTTTATATTAAACAGAGTTGGTCTACAATCTTACTTTGCAGATGAATGTTTTTACAAACACATCGTCTCATAAAGGAAGTGGCTGCAGATTATGCTTTAAGTCCAACTGTCTTATAGAATCACAGCCAAAAATGTTGGCAGTGGTACAAATTTCTTGTTGCATACAATCTGCTGCTTCAGATTTATTTAATCTGTTGTGTGTGTGTGTTTCTCTGTGTGTTGTGTGTGTGTGTGTGTGTGTGTGTGTGTGTGTGTGTGTGTGTGTGTGTGTGTGTGTGTGTGTGTGTGTGTGTGTGTGTTTATGATCTAGCAAAGAAACAATCAAACACATTTCATACATTTCATGGGGAATGTTGATCTGTCTTCTTTGTATCTTCTGCAGTGTGTTTAATATCAGCTGCCAGGACAAATCCAGAAGCTCTTTGTAATTAACATATTTGCTTCTGATCATAATAATACAGGAATGCTGAGAGCCACCACCATAAAAACTGGGGCGTCAAAGCACCCTGCCAAAACTTGTGGCCATGACTGTAATCTCTAAGGATAAAATTGATGCACAACTTTCAGTATCTGAAACTCTGTATTTTAGTGTTAGTGTACATATGTGACAGCATTAGGGAGAGAGTATCCACTGGCTTGCTATCTTTGGGGATTTGAAAATATAATGAAACTAAACTCTGGTCAAACGGTTCTGCCCCACAATTTCCTTTAAAGTCTGCTCTCGCTGCTACACCAGAGGAATTAAAGTGGTGAATTGACAGCTTGCATGCTGTGGACTGTTTTGTGTCTAATCAGGCTCCCAGGGACTGAAGCAGGGCGTCAAGTGTTTGAGGAGTAAGACTTCTCTCCTGATACTTATTGGCTTTTTGGCCTCCATCTGTGGCAACATCGTACTCGCTGTGCTCTGTAAGTATAAATACTGTCTCAGAACCTCGTGCCCCCTCCTGTGTGTGCTGTACTTTGGGTCCAGTGCAAAAGACTTTGGTACTTAAAATAAAAAGCTTAGTAACTAAAAGTCCATATTTATCAGTTTTTCTTCATAAAGAGTGTAGGAAAGAGGGAAAAAAATCAATATTTGCTACAAGCAACTACCATCAGTTCCCCTGCATATGTACACAGCTTCGAAGTATTTAGGATGTATATGTTGGAGCTCATCCCTCAGTTCATCAGTATCTTCTGTCTCTTCATGAAATCCCAGACTGACTCCACCATGTTGGGATCAGGCCTCTTTAGGGGGGAAACTCATTGCTCTTGCTGTCATTAAAGATAGTCATTTATGACTCTGGCTCTATGTTTGGAGTCATTTTTGTGCTGCAGTCTGAATTTAGTACCAACCTGATGTCTCCCTCAGGTATTGGTTGATAGAAAATGAAACATTTGAAGTGCCTAAAACTTTTGCACTGTGCTCTACATCTGCCTGTCTATGTCTGTGTCTTTGGGTCTCTATCCCACGCTGATTATTCTCTCTTTATTTCAGCTCAGTGGGCTTTTGGACACCTAGAATTGGCAATAAAAAAGATAAAGCACTCTCTCCAGTCCAGTGAGGGTCATGTAATAGAAAAAGCACAAAAGTCCATAATTGTGAAATATTTCTCCTGCAGGGCCAAGAGTCTCTGGCAGCTCAGCCTGATAATGTGCTTGTGAGGACACTCTTTCATTTAAAACAAACACCACTGGGGCCGTACGTGCTTGATCTATTGCCACGCATGCACATACACACTCGTTCAGACGCACACTCCCAAGCTATCGAGTACAATTTTCAGATCCGAAAATGATGACTGGGATGTCTTGCAGCAAGAGGAGGAAAAAAAACGAAATACTTCCTATGACAACAGGATCTCTAACATATTTTAAGACTTTCGAAAGAGAGAGTGCTTTAATTCTATTTCATGACTCTGTAGAGCAAGTCTGCCTAAGTAAAACAAATTAAATGTAATGTAATGGTATATACAGTAGCTGCAGATTAAATCACAACTGCCGTATGAAAAGTTAACACATTTCATTTCACAAACATCTGCAGCATATGCATTTGTAGAAAGGTTTTTTGTGACGTCATGCAAGCCACATTTTACCACAGCAGCACCTGCACCTGTGTTTTGAGAGGGCTTTCCAGGAAAGGATCACCTGTCATTAGTGGTAAAAGGTCCAACTCGTTTTTCTAGCACATATTAACTCTGATGTGATTTACTAACCACAGTTCAGCTTACAGTAAATCAAGATAAACATGCTGAAAATAACTTTGAATCAGTTCAGCTGTTGCAAGCACCTTGGCTTTCACTTCCCTGACACATGACCAGTTGCGACACTTCTTCAGGGTAACATGCTGATTGGGCCTGAAGGATGTCACCACTTCTTATGGTACTTCTTAATGACAGTGAGGTAACTATAGTAACCATTATCTCTATTTATGTCATTAGATGAATATATTTTTTAAACGTTTCAGTACTCAAATGGGAAGTGGCAACATAAAAGAGAGCAGACACACAAATGGAAAAATATGTGGCAATGAAACCAGATTGCAAATGATAATTTCTTCTGGCCGCAAGGGATCTCATGTAAACACGATCATTCCAACCAGGGCAGCAATGAAACCATACAGAGTCACAGACTGTAAAGAGAAGGCTTATATGCTTCAAGAGGGAGCGGTTTATTGGCAAATGAGAAACCACAACAGTATAAAAACTGCGTTTGTTTATATTCAGTCTTATGCGGGTCCAACACGAGAATACTGCATGGATTTATCGGGTGATCGACCCCGAGATATTGGCTGTGTTGATTGAAATGTCTTCACTGTCTCATATAATTTTGCACATGTATCCGTGTTCTTTTCATCAATATCATCACTGAGTCAACAATTAGATTTTCCTCATAATGTTCCTATCAACCTGCTAATTTCCAAACATTAGTGTGCGAGCACTCTGATAGCTGTTAGCAAAGCATGCCAGTGGATGCTCCACCAAACGATCACATTTGCTGTGGATTGCTTTGCTGATCGGTCCATCACTTTTTTCCAGACTGATCTTCCCAAGTATCACATGAATTGCCATAAAATTTGGTACATACACTCATCAGAAATTTAGGTACACCTTGCCACTGCTGGGTCGGACACCCTTTTGTCTTCACGGCTGCCCTAATTCTGGATGTGCTGGAAACATTCATCAGAGATTTTGACCCATATTGACATGATAGCGTCACATCAACATTGATGTGCAACATCTCAGCAGTGCTCTGTGTGGAGCACTACAGAGGCCATTTGAGTCCAGGAAAATCATTGTTATGTTTAAGAAACCAGCTTGTGATGATTTGAGCTTTGTGACATGGCGCTGCTGAAAGCGGGATAAGGCGCCATGATCTTTTGACTTAACAACCAAAGTCAAAAGGTCACTGCAGTAACTTAAATCATGCACATATTTCTTCCCCATTCTGATTTTCAGTTTAAACTTCAGCAAGTTTTCTTGACCATGTCACATTGCTTAAATGCAGTGAGTGAGTTGCTGCCACATGATTGGCTGATTCGATGTTTAAATTAGCAATTAGCTGAACACGTATACCTATTGTGGCCTATCTATCTATCTATCTATCTATCTATCTATCTATCTATCTATCTCTCTCTCTCTCTCTCTCTCTCTCTCAGTGATTAGTAGGCCGGTGCCAACAGCCCCACTGGAGTCTTCCTCCTCTTCAGCTCTGGGTTTGAAATCAATGCAGAGGCGTTACATCCAGCTGTGTGAAGACTACACTGCCCTGGGACAGGGCTGTTCAAAGACAGGTGGCAGGAAGTCGTTCAAACAAATGAACACAGTCTTCATTTCCTGCTGTCTTTGATTTCCCTTTCCCCTCATCCCTTTATCTTGCTCTTTCTCATTAACAGTTAAGCAGTGCAGGGAGTGTCCTGAAGGTTGGCTTCACATCGGGAATCAGTGTTACTATTTCAGCAATGACAGGCTGGACTGGGTGAGGAGCAGAGACAGCTGTGAAGAAATGGGCAGCCATCTCACCATACTGCACACCATAGAACAGCATGTATGCAAATTAATGCGTTTTGTGTGCGTGTGCTTGTGTGTGTGAGTGTGTTGAACCCTGCTGACCAGCGCAGGTGTTGCTCATTCCCCTAATTGTGTGGGTTACAGCATGCTGTTGGCGAAGGAGTGGATGTGGGTGGAAGGAGCGATGACACTCATATATCTTTGCGAGGCAAGGTTATTTTATCTGCTGAAGTTAAGAGGACCACTGGATTTTTTGGTGATAACATTAATGATGCCTTCCTTCTATTCAAGTGTCACAGTTCACATGGTCAGTGTGGCAGTTAGCTGAGTCATGCACAATACCAGGATGCTGCAATAGGAGCAAAAAAATAAAACTCAGCCCACATTCAACATAATTTGTTAAAAAACAGTAACTAAGCCACACACAAATAATGCAGTCAATTGTTTAAACTCCACAGTGTGAGTAATATTTATGTGATTTCATGATTTCATTTGTGTGATTTCATGTGATCACCATCTTGGTCTTTTGGAACCAGATAAGACCACATTAGCCAACTAGCTGAGTGACTAAGTTACAAAAAAGAAAAGAAGAGAGTTTAATCTCCTCTTGTCCAGTTATTGTGAAAGGGGAATTGGTTAAATAGGCCAAAAACCTTTTTATATCAGGTCTTTAAAATGCTCATTTCATTGCTGATGTTCACTGATTTGACTTTTTTAGGGCGTCAGCCTCAAGTGGCGACTGGCTGAGTGGAGCCCCAGAAGTTAACGCCTAGTTACAATGTTAATTTAAGAAAATAAACATACACAGGTGATCCGAACAGACCATGTTCGACTATCGTTTTGGCTTTGTTGCACCACATCACAGTGTAAACTGAGTTAATTTGTCAAGAAAGACTCTGGGACATGTCACAAAAAAGAAAGGCATGGATGTAAATAATAAGATTTATGATGGCTAAAGTCCATTTATCACCTTCAGGTTCCATTTCCTGGCATTCTTGCATCATGACTGATGGTTTGCCGGACACAACAGAGACACTGTTAGTCTTAAAGCTGTTAGATTTGCTGTTGTGCTTCTAGCTATGTGGGTTTGGTTTACTGCATTAACTGGAGATCATTCTCCAATAGTGCAATATTAAGAGAATGTATTTTGAGCTTTCGACCTTGCGGGTGTATGTTTTGCAACATAAATTTTACATCAACAGTTTTCAAGGAGCACAGCTTCTAAGTTACGGTTAAGGTTGAGTTTAGATTTTAGGTGTAAGAAAGGACTCTGAGTCATGTATGTGTGTTCATTTTCTCCAGGATGCTCTGGAAAAGGAAGCTAAGAGAATTGGTGGATTTTATTACCACTACTGGATCGGCCTGTCTGACATAGAGACTGAAGGAGAGTGGAAATGGGTGGACAACACGACACTCGAACACAAGTAACAAAATTTAATGCATTTATTTTCTTTTTTAAACTTTTATTTTCGATTATGACACCAATCAATCTGTCCAGGAACAACCTATATAAATTCAAATGGCAAACTCTGCCCACACTTATATCAAAGCCTCAGGTATATCAAACATTTCATCATCAATAAATCAGGTTGCTGGCCAAGGTGAACTTGTTTTTATCATTTGTCAGACATGTTTAGTTGTTATTTATAGCTCACCAATCTATCACACTTTCTGCTCTCTCCCTCTGTCACAGATACTGGGATCAAGCGAGCTCAGAGCCAGATAACCACCACACAGGAGGGGAACACGGAGAGGACTGTGCCACCTTAGACAGCCACTCCAAGACATGGTTTGATGTTCCTTGTGATCACATTTATAAACGAATCTGCCAGATGGATGCCATTCAGCTCAACTGAATCCCTACACCACTAAAAATGATGCAGACCTGCGAAGGCTGGATATGCAAGACGTGAAAATGAATGGGGGCATGTTTGGGATTACTGAAAATAGATGTCGGCACTAAAATAAGCACAGTTTTGCTTTTTTGTTTTTGGGGTTTTTTTGTAAGCTCACGGTTGCTGAAAAGCTGCGCATTATGTTGAGAAAGCTTGTTGGAGATTAAGCTGTTCGCTGAAAGATATCATTTGCTTAGTGGTGCACTGATTGTACACAAGGACGTGAATATTTTTTAAAAAAATGTGAGACCATGACATCAGGTGGCAATTTTTGACTTTACAATGAACTCGTGTAGTTTCAGAGTTGCACAGTCTGCTGGGAAATGAGCATGAATGTTGTCACTGTGTCACATTTTTTTTAATCTGTCTGCTGTTGAGGGCTGCAAAATGGTTTAGAAACAGCACTGTAGGGTTTGTTGGGTGCCAAGCAGCGGATGTCCTATTTTGACCTTATCTTAGAAATCCACCTTACCTTATCACACAAAACCCATGACAGCCCGTAAAACCCTGTGAAAAAAAAAAAAAGTTAGGGAGGTGATTTGATTCTGTTGATCGAGTTTTGTGCGTACACAGAAGTTGCGTTTTTTTAAAACTGAGGATTTCAATTGAATTTCAGTTGAAAATGGCTGCAAAACAGGAAATGAGATAATATCTCGGCAATTCTTTGTGTAAACATGGTCAAGTGTTTCGACTTACATCTGAAACATCTGGTGGATATGGTGTGTGTGTGTGTGTGTGTGTGTGTGTGTGTGTGTGTGTGTGTGTGTGTGTGTGTGTGTGTGTGCTGTGTGTGTTGTTCTCTGCTGAACTGGCCCTTCATATCTGCTGTCAGCTACAGTATAATTTCTTAGTATTTTCCCTTTAAGATGAAACATGTTGCTTGTCTGGAGTATTCTATATTTGTATGTATGTACACTTGTAAATCAATAAACTATGTTTTATCATCTACCTTTTTGCTTTCTGTCTATTCCATGCTGCTTGCAGACAAATGAACAAATAAAAAAGATATAAAAGTTTACAAACCTTTTTTTTATTGTTTAAAGCTAAATTACTGACCTCTTGTTAAATGTTGATGCCTTCGTGTAGATATGAGTTTGCGGATCTCTTACAGACTTTACATTCTTTGTTTATTTTTGATACATTTTTCGACTATTACACAAGAATTGGAGTATTATGAGTTGCAAGAATGTCATATACAAGCCCCCTAGTAAAGCACCTTTTAATAAACAGACAATATAACTTTTACATAGATACAAGCCCTAACAACATATACTGGAAAACTTGTGCAATTTAAAAAGGCACGAGTAAGTAAATCCTAAATGGTGGATTCTGTTCATCTGGACGTAGCGTTTTCAATTGGAGAAACGTTTCGTCACGCTACGTCCAGATGAACAGAATCAACCTTTTGGGGCCATGAATACTTAAATACAGTTATATCTACTGATCAGTTATGTAATTTAAAAGCACGTGGTGAAGGGTATGGGGAACATTTTGTTGTTTCCAATGATTATGGACAGGTTCACAGGTGAGGTCAGGCAGTCTCTATGGTGGATGCTCCTTGCAGACGACATTGTGGCTTGTACTTAGAGTAGGTAGGAGGTAAAGTGATGGAGGCATAGTCTGAAGAGAAGAGGAATGTAAGTCAGCAGAAGCAAGACAGAATACTTGTGTGTGAGGGATCATAAAAGGAGTAGAGATAGTAAAGATTTAAATACCTGTGGCCAACCATTCAAAGCAACAGAGGGTACATAAGAGAGCTGAGATGGTTTGGTTTATTTGCAGAGGAGGGAGTGTGGATATATCACTGAGAAAATGTTGAATATCAAGCATCCAGGCAGGAGGATTCAGAATCAGAATACTGTATTAATTCCTAAGGAAATATCTTAAAGGAAAGAACCAAACCAGAGCGTAGGTTCAGATGTTGTTTAAGGAGGACATGCAGTATAGCTGTATAGCTGTATATCTCAGATTCTGTAAAGTTATTTATTTCATATTCTGTATAGTTTTTCATATTTATATCCTGTCCATATCCTGTACATAGCTTGTACTCACTACAGCCTGTACATACTTATAGTTATAGAATATTCACAACATACTTCATACCGTGTACATTATAACATACCATAATAGACCCATTTCTGTAATATACTCACATATCTATACTATTGCTAATATATATTGTAATATATCTATATCACTAAAGCACTTCTGGATGGATGCAAACTGCATTTCGTTGCCCTGTACCTGTGCATGTGCAATGACAATAAAGTTGAATTCTATTCTATTCTATTCTAATAGAGGAGGATGCTAGGAGCTAGCAGATGATCCACTGTAGCGATCCCTAAAGGGAGCAGCCAAAATAAGAAGATAAAGATATCATGCTTGTCTTGAGTTTCCCTCTGAAATACATACATAGACTTTGGGAGATGTAGAGTAATATTAAAGAGAAAATAAATATTAGTAAAGGTTATTGAAGATAATAAACAGTTGAGGCCTTTTTTTCATATTTATGTTCCTAAGTTGAAAGCATGCTAACTGTTTTATTTGGCTTTGTGTTTAGCAGGAAGAAGCATTTCATCACTGACTGCTGTTCATGAGAACATTGACACTCGGTACAGTCCGCTAACATTTGCGTGGAGTATACCCAGTCGCCGCTAAGTGGTGCTCTCCTCTCTAATCCGCTGTAACAAATCGTGATTGACAGCTGCCTTTGTCCCGCCTGCTTTGAGCGGCTGTCCAATCACGGATTACGTCACTTTGTTGTAGCGGAACTGAGCGCTCGAAAGGGAAGCTGTCTGCCAGAAACCAACACAACAAGGTAAATTTTAACACGCTAATCCGCGTTTTACCATTTTTGTTTTAATATTTCAATGCATATGTAGTTTATTGGCTATCTGAATACGATGGTGGCATGTTTGAAGTCAATATAAAGCCTTAAAATGGACTGAGGCCTGAAGTCAGCGGTTAGATGAAGCCTGTCGGCGGCTAATTAGCCGCTAGCAGCCGAGCTAGCATGACACATTGAGCTTGAATAATAGGTAATGTTTACGTAAACAGTGAGCTTAAAGTCGGGCAGCTACCCAAAACTACAGTTATAATGTGTATCTTTAGCACTTTATCTGACAGCTGATTTGATGTTTCGCCCCGGGTAAGCATATAAGCTTAATATCAGTGCACCCTAAATTTAACTACTTACTTCAGGACAACACATGACCCTTTAAGTCTCTGTAAGCGCCACTTTATGTTTTGGTTGATTTTTGTTTGAATAAATAGATCATCATCATTATTATTGTTGTTGTTGTTGTTGTTGTTGTTATTGTTATTTAATATTAACAAGTTTAAAATTGAGATCTTGAATCAGTACAGAATGACAGAGACGTTTCTGTTTACTGCTTTAGACTTGAAAGACGAATATTAATTTAATTTTAACAAAGAATGTAACAAAATTAACATGGTGATAGAAGTAAAACTTCAAGCAAGGAAACAATAATTTTTTAAAGACCCAATTTCTGGGCAAAGTCTGCCATTTTAAAGCAGTCAGGTTTGACTGCTTGCTCTGTAGATGCAGCTTTTGTGCTGCTGAACAATTAAATTACAAATAATTATAGATAATGCTTGGAAATATACGCACGGATAGGTTTCAAGGTGGCTTCCAAGTGGTGAAGGAACTTTGCTTGAAGTAGTTTCATATTTAAATGCAAACTTTATGAACACAAGTTGATTCAAACAGTATTGTATTAATGACCTGAAAAGTTGCAGATTTACTTGTGACTTTGACAGAAAACTGTCAGCAAAGAAGGCTCTTATTTATGAATGTCAATTAGTGCTAAAATGTATTTGTGCTCCTTTTTCATGCAGAACAGTCAATTTAAATATATCCATAAAACAAACATGACAAAAATGGTTTAGTTCCCAGAGGTATTTATAACACTTTAAATATAATTTGTGGGGTACACTGCTCGTTTGACTAAACAAGCTATTTGAAGGTGTCACCCTTATCTCTGGTAGAGTGTGAACGACAGTTTCTCAAGGGTACACTGATAAACATGAAGTGAATATTAGTAAGCGCTAGTATTAGCCTTATTAAGGGAATATCAGTGTATTGGCAAGCACAAACTCACTTCCAACATTGTGTAAAATGTGACTAAAAACAGAATGGAATGATTTTAAAATCTCACAAACCCAGATTTTATTCACATGGAGACACTGTTTTATGAAAAATATCTGTTCATTTTTAATGTCATGTCAGAAACATGATTCCATAAATTTGGTTTGGGAGCAATTAAAGGTTAAAAAAGTAAGCAGTATGAAGAAGAAACAGATGGAGGAACATTTTGTAACTAATTGGATTAATTGGCAAAAAGTCAGTAACATGATCTGTTGCCAAAAAACAAAAACTGCATCTACAAATTGGAGAATAGTTTTGGAGTAATGTACCTCGATAATAAAGTTGTTAAGACTTTGAGTACGGTATCTCATCATCTGCAGTCCACAACAATATTAAATGATTCAAAGTGCCCAAGGGACAATGTCGACAATCACTATTGGATGCCATTGCAATTTAGCCCCTCAAGCAACACTGCATTAAAAACAGACAGGATTATGTTATTCTGAAAATCACTGCATGGGTTCAGGAACACTTGTTGATATTACTGTCTTTTAACACACTTCAACATCACATCCACAAATGCAGATTAAAGCTCTATTATGCAAATAATAATCCATATGTAAACATGATCCAGAAACCTCATCTTCTCTGGGTCACAGCTCATTGAAAAGGGACTGAGGCAAATAGAAAACTGTTCTGAGGTCATATGAATTGAAATTTGAAATTCTTTTTGCAAAACGTGGACACTGTATCCTCTTGACTAAAGAGGAGAGGGATTATCTGCCTTTTTTTTTTTCTTCAAAAAAGTCCTTCCATAAATCAGTAAGACAATGTGAAACTGCATACCGCTGCTATGAAAACAGCGTGACTTCCTGGTCCGGGTGCTGAACTGGACTGCCTGCAATCCAGCTCTTTTGCTGACTGAAAACATTTGGAACACTGTGAAAAAGAACTTTTTTGAGACGTGTTGCTACTATCAAATTCAAAATGAGATAATAATGATAATTACCACCAATATGGGCCCATAATTCCACAGTTGGTTAATCTTTAATTTTCATATTCCGAACAAATGAAGCCAATTGGCAGACTAATAGTTATGGCCTTACTTCTAAATAGTCTACTAGTGTTTTAACTCTCACAGATTTGATACGTAGATGATACTTAAAATGCTACAAAATTATAACACAAGTAATCTCAGGGGATTTCAGAATAGTAACTACCATATTTTTCGGACCATAAGACGCACTGGATTATAAGGTGCACTGTCGATGAACGGGTCTGTTTCCATACATAGGCGCACCGGATTATAAGGTGCATTAAGCGAAACAAGCGTTAGCATTCCAGCTTTACTGTTTATGTTATGCTAGCATAGCTGTGCCGCTAGCGATCATGTAGCACATCATTATATACCATCTAGCCCAACTTCAGTAACGCTACTAACGTCACTGCTGTTTAGTTTTCTGTCTTCACTTATGTTGGAAGTGATAGCAGAGCTGTACATTTTAATTTTTTCAGAAATCTCTCTGTCAGAACATGGTATATCTTGTTTAGGTGGAAACTAGCGAGCTAACTTCCTGATAATTTCTAACTCCGTTAAATGTAATAAATTCTGTTTTCATGGATGCCTGGATGTTAAACTTAACTGTTACACCCGGTAAAGCAGCAACACTGATCATTTTATTACAGAGGAAAGAATTTAGACAGTTTATAACTCTCCGTGATGCTGCAGTGTTTGTCTGACTTTGGGACCTGATGCGGACGGAGTTTTGTACCCAGATTACTCTGCGAGGCTCCTGACTATGGTAGCCATAATGCTCCAACAATCCATCAAGCTGTGCGGCTTCGTAGCTTAAGTCATACTAAAACATTTTTTGACAGATTTTTGAGCACTGTGTACCACATAAAATCGGTTCGAGGCCCGTAAGCACAACCAGAATTCATACATAAGGCGCACTGTCAATTTTTGAGAAAATTAAAGGATTTTAAGTGCGCCTTATAGTGCGGAAAATACGGTAGTTTAAAGTAAAGCACAACAATTTTCATTTGAGCGAGCACAGTAGGGGGTCTTATTAGCAGGAAGAAACCTCAGAGAGAACCAGACTGGTTCAGTGAGGGCTGCCATCTGTCTCTACTGGTTGGGGAAAGGGTAGAAAGAAAACATTAGCATTGAGAAACAGCAAACATGCTAATCAGGTTGGTGGGTCATTCAACGATAAATTCAGTGAGTGTCTCCCACCTGAGCCTCTCCGAATAAACAGATTCTTTTTTATTAATGACCATTCAATATTCTAAGAACATATGCTAAATTTACCTTCACACTATGAAAAAGTCTTTTTTAAAGCATGTAGTTTGAGTAGCACCTAAAAATGAATCTGGTACCAAAATGTAGGTATATAGCTTTCATAGCTTGTTTTCACCAGCCAGATACCTTACACAGTGGTATAACCCTTGAGAGTTTATCCAAAATGCACTTCCTGAAGTTTCTTTCTGGGTACCAGTGTTTGTTTCTGTTATTCTATGTGATAGACATTACATTGATGCAGTTTAGTTATTTGAACAGTGATATATCCCATGATGATCCTCAAAGTTGGTTACAGAAGAAACTGTGCTTAACAAAAAATTGATTTTAGCCTTAGATGGTGACACTTGGAGTGGGTGTGAAGTTAATTTGGTTGCAGTTCTTCACTCGATGTTAAATTTGTTTTTCAGCCCAGAAAATTTCATGCTACAGCTCCTCCTGTACTTAAGAGATTATGAGGGCTCAAAAATGCTGTTAAAATGACACAAATCAATGTGTTTATATGCAGTGACCCTGGTCTAGACAGCAGTCAAACATAAAACATATGCAGCTCCCAAAGTTGCCTGCAGAAAGGTAAAGAGGACACAAACCCCACCTAACCAAAACAAGCAACTTTATTGTCACATCGTGATCATTTCTGTCCTCTGTCCATATGGTCTTAGTTAATCTAGAACCAAACATCTCATCAGTTATTTTCCTTTAAGTAGCTTTAAAATGATTTAAGTTTCTGTTCTTTGTTTTAGGTTTTTAGTATTTGCACAGGCTGTAACCTCTGTGTTTTTATGGCTCAGTTTGCCTCAGCATTTAATAAGAAGCTGACTATGTGAAGTGTCAAAACAAAAACTCAAGCCTTAGCAGTGGTTTGCAGTGACCTTCAGCATGTGTCTTGGTTGCGATGCAAAGTCTATAGCACAGGGAGCTGTTTAGTGAGTTTGGGGTATTAGAAAACAGTGGAAGCTTGCAGCTCCAAAATTCAATTTTGTATTTCTTCTGCTTGCAGTATAGACTTTTTATTATTTAATAAACTGTCTTAGTCACTTTGATTTTCTAGCTGTCCAAATATAGAGCTCCTCTCAGCAATAACAATAGCTAAAGAACTGAATGTTTTGAGTAGGACTTGTAATGCCTGAATATGGTAGGACAGGGACATTGTATTAACATTAATACACAATTAAAGTAAATGAATAGGCAAAATTAAGGATACGTTGTTAAAAAGAATAATACAGGCATTACCTAAGGTCTTTGTTAAAACCACGTATCTTAATTTGCAGCTGTCTGTCCGTTTAAATTTATTCATGAATGACAGTGGGGTTTTTTCTGTTTTATTCATGTTTATTATATCACAGTATCTTGTGTCTGGACAGCTGCATCTCTCATATTGAGCAGATCAACAAATTCCTCATGCCACCCCTCACTGATATGCAGCCAGTTTTGGCCATCTTTTAAATTCAGTTGAGGTATACAGATGGATCCAGTTCAGCCTCACACTTCGAGCTTGATTTGACTTTTAGAAAGCCCTGAAAGTACGAGAGGCGGTGTTTCTTTAGCACGGTGTAGGTTAACTTGTTTGATTAAATCGCATGTCCACTCACCTTTTCAGCTCATCCGGGAATGTGCACTTTGGACCTCCTCAATGATGATGCGATGGGGCGACATACAGAAAATGTGCATCGAAATGTGTCCAATTTATGGGGATAAGATACTATATTGGTGCCATCAGCAGAAGCAGGCAGAGTAGTATTAGCACCACAATGGGTATCCAGACACTGTTGCATAAATTTTAGGAAGTGGCCTAAGGTAATGATGCCAGTATGATGCAACTGCAATAATTTAATCATGCATCTGTAATACCAACTTCCCTTGTGTCCCAGGATGTGTCTACTGGGATTAAGATCTTAAAATATCCCATCAGTTGCTCAGTTGAGGCTCATTTGAATCAGGAGGAAGTGGGATCAAACTGGCATACGTTTAGATTTTTATAACTAGAGAATGTAAAGAAAACATTAAATATGACGGGTTAGATCGGGGTATAGTCCTGGATGTTTATTAGGTTGTTTGTTTTCTTTCTAGATTTTAAGTGTCTGCTTGAGGCGCAGATAGATTCATGTCAGTACTTAGGTAATTATTCTGGTGCTGCCTTCAGCCCAAAGTGCATTTGCATCGTATTTCTATTGAGGGAGTGGGCTGATGAATATACATGCCCTGCTTCACATTCGTTTCACTTGTTGCCTGCTTTGGTACTGCCCAGTTAAGCTGCTCTTTCAGTGTCTGAGGAGCTCTCCAGGCAGTTTGAGGGTTAAGTGCTTTGGTCAAGAGCCCTTGGCTGTTGGACATTAAATTAGAGTGAGTATTGTTCATTTATATAGATATATTTTCAACAAGTGACGAGTGGCTGGAAGGTTTGACAAGGGCATGGCATTGCACGCAGATGCTGTGGGGTCTGAGGCTTCATTAATAGACCATTGTAGTTCTTGTTCTTGTGGTTTTCAAAGATTTTGATATGATGTCCCCAGAGGGCTTTAATAAAGTGGCAGAGCTAAGGCAATAAGAGAGGATATCTCTTTGATTCTTATCGTGATTGCTCTGCAGCTCATCCTTGTCTCTGTAGTATCCTTGTCTCGTCTAACCTGCTAACTGTGTTTCTGGTACCTGTGTCCTCCCGGCATCAGATGGAGGTGGAGCAGCTCCTGTCTCTGTCAGGCTCAGCACTGGCCCAGGCTGTCAGCTCTCTGCTGGAGACCCCAGGCCTCTATGTTTTCTCTGACATCTTGGAGCTGCCTAATGTCAGAGAGGTAAATGCTCTTTCCTCACGCTTTATCCACACACTCTGCCCTTTGGGATATTGTCAGTCCTGGCATGGATGAAAATCATTATTAGTTAAGTCTTGTGTTTAAATACACCATCAATAAATTCTTCCAAAACTAACTAAAGATACCAACAACACCACAGAGAACAACCACACTGATAATTTTATTGGAGCTGAAAGAATTTGCACCATTTTTAACTCAGTGGTGCCTCAGTGCTTGTTTGCTTTTTGGACCTGAAGGAGCTTTTGGATCCTGAAGTGATAATGATGTCAGACTTAACAAGTCAATTTCCTGAAGATATATAAACTGAAGATGAACTAGAGCCAAGCTGGTCCCACAAGATTATGCAGTAAGTCACTATAACCTTTAAGCTTAATCACTTAACCAGAAAAATGATTAAGCACAGTCTTATTTACAGTTTTGGCCAGGTAAATGGCAGACCTTCCTGTCTTAATGCTGCCCCCTGGTGGTGAGAGTTTAAGTTAAAAACTGCAGAGGGAAATTACAAAAATGTCCTTTAATGAATACAAGAAGAAGCTGATCAGCCAAACCAGTGGCTGCACAGCTTGTGTGTAGTATGATTGCAAGTGTTTACAAACTGAATCACATTTGCCATCCGTGCAAGTGGAAAAACACCACAGTTATGTTCCAGTGACTGAAATCAGAACTCACCCTCCGATCAACACAACAACACATAATAAGCATCGAGCTCCTGAAGGCACCATAAAGTGCAGGATAACACGTTACATACACACAGCTAATACCCTGTTTTTGAAGCGAAATGCTGCTTTTAAAGGAGAGTGTGATTTAGCAGAAACATTCATCCATTACTTAAGTTAAGCCGTGAAAAGGATGGAGAAAAAGCCAGACCAGCGGGAATATTTGCTAAGGATTTGAGACCCTTTTTTAGGAGCTAAACAGATAAATTGCATTTGTCCTTATTTAATAAAGAACCATACCAAGGTGAAAAAAATGAAGACAAGCAGTCCTAAAGAAATATAGCAGAGGACATTTTAACTAACAGATTGCAATAAAAAGACAAGAGAAAAAAGCTAAAGTTGATATTTCTGAACAGTTCAGACAAAGTGATAAATACCACAGGAAATTAAAAATGTCGGTTTGGAGTCAGTTTAGACAGAAGAGCAACAATACAACAGCCTACACAAATATTTACCTCTGTGTTTTTTCCCCTCACTGTTTTTTAACTGTGCATCTATTTACACAATAATCTATTCCAAACATCCTGTGTGAGTTTATTCAGTTCTATTGTGATTTTCCTCTGGCAGGACAAAGACAAGTGTTCTCTTTTCATCAGACAATATTTGTATTTTTAACAGCAGTGAATATTTTCCTTTCCTCTTAGCTACTTTCCAGACATGCACAACACTCAAATCGACGTAGGCAATTACAGAAGTCAGACGAAGGGCCACTGCGGTCATTCCTTTCCCCCCTATAATTTCTGTTGAATTTAATAGATGGCCTCCAGTTATTTATAAGGACAGGGAAAATGGTTTGAAATGGAATAGGATTTCTGCAATAGAGCAGCTGGACATTAGCAAAGAAGAATTTCACCTGCCCTCTTTCTTTTTTTTTTAAAGTTGTATTAAAATATTTTTTTTAAACCATGGGGAAGCTGTGCATCAGGAGGTAGAGCAGGTTGTCTGCTAATTGCTAGTGGTTCGATCCCTGTCTCCTTTAACCTGCCTGTCAAAGTATCCTTGGGCAAGAAACTGACTGCAGAGTTGCCCTCATCCATCAGAGTGTAAGTGTGTGAACGATGAAAGCACTTGTATGAATGTGTGTGTTTCAGGTGGATGAGGCTTGGAGTAGCAAAGAGTGATCAGATTTAGTAGAAAAGCACTATGTTAGTACCCGACTGTTTAACATGCATGTTTTAGCCAGGTTTTTATTAATTAAAATATAATTGACACGTTTGTTTATTAAATGGCCACATAAGGTATAAGGTAACTGTACCAGGCGATCTTCCTTATCATGCTGTGTGTAGTCACCCGCCTAAGGCCAACTCTAAGCCAAGAAAAAACCCTGGTGAGGAAATGGATGGATGTGATTACTATTTAAATGTTAAGGACCAGGAAATATTAGACGGGGGTCATTCTGTGTCAGTTCATCATATGCCTCCCACCTGACCATCTCAGATTTGCCAGGGCAAAGATAGTCTCTTAATAGGAATTATGCTAAATTTCAGGTCCCTGCTGTCAGACGTTTTTCTGGCATCTTTTTTTGAGGGGATATTTTAAAGTTCATTTATCTAGAAAATTACTTGAGCTAGATTTTTCAGAGGAAATATCTGGTACCATGACGATATTAATATGGACTGTCGGGGGTGTAGCTTAAATTAACATAGAATGATGGCAGCTTGAAGTGTCATAAATACTTGGATGTCTAATCTCTGACAGCAGATTTGAAGGCTTGTAGAAACTACAAATTCTGGAAGGGGAGAGTAGAGGGCTGATAATTTCTTTATAGCTTCTCATACACAAGGCATATAATATTCTTTAAAAGATCGGGTGAATGGTTTCACTGATGTTCAAGCTTCAGCATAGGTGGAGAGAGAAAAAAAACACATTTTCATCCAACTTCAGTGTGACATTCCCCAGGTATGCCTCCATGTACCAAAATCCAAATTACCTTTTTTAGAAAGAGAAGGTTTCTGTTAATAATATATCAAAATTTGTGATGGTTTTCTGTCTCATTTTCTCAGTATGAGGTGTTTTCTTTTTTTTTTTTGACACTCTTAAATTTATGTACGGGAGCCAAAGATTGTTTCAGAAGCCGAGCAACATGTTTTAATTTAATTTATGCACCTTCAGGGCCCAGCAGGAAGTTTTTTTTTCTAGCCAAGAAGAGAGGATGTGTGCTCAGTACCATAAGCACATGATTACAGGCAGGAGTTCCTGGTACACTGGATGCAGATATGTAATTAAGGAGGATGACATAAAAAGGCTGAGACTTCCATGAAGGAATTCAACTTTTAGTTACATTCTGCTATTGAAGATAACTTGTTTCATTAACGTTGATGATGCAAGCTATACAGGTAGCAGAATTCATGCATGTGAATGCATGTGGTGTTATATTATATTTCTTCAAATGAATTAAATGCTGTTGGTGTAGTATTTATAATTTCTTTGAAAAAAAATGTCATTAGCTGAATTACTGAGACTTTATGATCAAGTGATTGAAAATTATATCTTGGAAATACTTAAATAAGAATGTTAAAATGCACTTTTGAAGCCCGAGTATCTCTGTAGCCAATAATCTGATAAGGACAATCTCTCAAATTTTATCTCGGCTATTAAAAATGAAAGGCAGCGGGTGAAATTTAGGCCCTTTGTCTTAGATCCAGTAAATTTTAGAAATATTTGAATTTATTATAATCCTCAACTGCCATACATAAATATGAGTATTTCAAAATTCATACTGGGACAAATTTTGATATGTTATTAGCAGAAATGTCCTCTTTCAAAAAAGGTAATTTAGATTTGGTACATCGGGTCATACCTGGGAAATATCACAGTGAAGTTGAATGAAAATGTGGTTTTGTTTTCCATATTCAAGCTTGAATATCAGTGAAACTATTCAGCTGATCTGGACTGATTTAAAGAATATTTTATGTCTTGTATATGAGAAGCTATAAAGAAAATATAAGCCCCTACTTATCCCTACGTGAACTTGCAGTTTCTTCAGGACTCCAAATTGAAAGTGATTAGGCATCCAAATATTTATGATGCTTCAAACATCCATCATTCTTTGTTAACCTGAGCTTCACTCCTGAGAGTCAGAGAGTCAGCACCAGATATTTACCGTATTTCCCGGACTACAGAGCGCACCTGAATATTAGCCGCACAAGCTAAAATCAGGGGAAAATCCTGTTTTGTACATACATTAGCCGCACCTGACTAAAAGCCGCAGGTGTTTCAATGTTGACTTATCATATGTAAGAGAATATGCACAAAGGGAATTGTCAGGAAAGAGACGGCTGTTTGGAGACATCACTTTTATTAATATTTTGAAAAACAAGTTACGGTTACATATTTGCATAACTTTTTAGGGTATATGTACAAGTACCGGTAATTACAAGTACAAAACACGTACTGTGCTTCATAAATGAGTAACAAATGTAGTACATAACAATAACCTACAGCACACCAGAAAAATAGATTCAGCCTACCTTTTGGGCTCAGGTGCAGTGACACGGCTTTAACAAGAAGAAAAGTCAGTCATTCACCACCATCTTTCTCTTCTTCCTGCGCAAAAAACCACCAAAGTCCTCTTCTACAGTGTCGGAAACGAACAGGTTCAGGATGGCTTCGTCATCCACTCTCCGCTTCTCTCCTTCGTTGTCACTTTCAAAACCAAAGAAATCCTCGTTGTCAGTGTCGGAGTCGAACACCCTCAGAAGGGCCGTGGCGGTGTCCTCTCCATCATGCAGCAGTCCAGCCCTTCGAAATCCGTTGGTGATCGTGGATGTTTTCACACTTTTCCACGCTGTCAGAATCCAATGGTGGAGTTGAGCATAACTTGTTTTTCGCAAGTTTATCGCCGCTCATCATCCACGCCTCCCGCTGAACGCGTAGTGCTACTTTGAAGTTTGTTTTTCGCGCTACTTCGTACGGCACTACGTTGCCTGGCGGATGGACATGTGACCAACATACCACTCTTGAACCCCCGATCCTTCCGCCAGGCAACGTAGTGCCGTACAACAGCGGAACAAACAAAACAAATCCGCTCATGGACAATCCATAGAAAAGCCGCACCTGACTAAAAGCCGCAGGGTTCAAAGCTTGTGCAAAAAGTAGCGGCTTATAGCCCGACAATTACAGTACTCTGAAATATTTGAAGGACACAGCTCAAGTAATTTTCTAGAATTTTAAAGTTGCCGCTCAAAAATTATGCTATAAAACATCTAAAACCTTTCATAACTTAAAGTATTTTTTCTGCAAAAATTAATGTCACTAGGGAGCTGAAATCCAGCATAATTCCTGCTAAATAGTGCATCTTTACCTGGAATCTTTTCAGGCAAAACTGTGAAACTGTCATGTGGGAACTTCTTTTTTTATTATAAACTGAGATGGAATGACCCACAGATCGCCAGAGATGGATTTTGGAGCCTGGTATGAATGCAGAATAGTCCTAACACATTTGAGTATACCCGTCAGGTCTTTTTTTGTGTTTCTTTCTTTTTTACTGACTCACAGAAACACCTCTGCTCTGTCCATGGATAAAATGCCGTTGAATAGCTCTTACGTAGAGAGTCTCATTACTTACAATATTCTGCCACATCATTTTCTCTTTCATCTTCTCTCCAAACCACAGCTGGAGAATGGTCCTCATGCACCGGTGTACCAGCTCCTGAACCTCTTTGCCTATGGAACCTACTGCGACTACAAAGGTATTGCAGCGGCAGCACAATGTAAATAAGTAATAGGGTGGCCCTGCAACTCTTTTATTATGAGCCGTATTTCTTTGCTTCAAGGCAGGCACCTTGACACAGAGGCTTTAAACACCCTCACCTGAAATGCTGCAGGCAGGTGGTTCATGGATAAAAATTGCTGGAGCCTATTTAGACTGATGATTGTCTGTGTCACAAACAGACTGTAAACAAATCTTTTCCAACTTAAATTGCTTTCTGCGTAACACACCAGGAAGCTTCAAGTAGAAGTGGAATCCTAATTATGACTAATTATGTACTGAAGATCAACCAATAGCCTGGAAAAAAAGATTGTAGCCTACTTTATTGTTCTTTCCCTTTTGAGACTTGCCACCAGGGAGCACATTTACTTTCATAGAGCTGTGTAGTGGATCCCTTAGAGGAGCTGTCAGAGCTGCTGTCTCAGGGGGCGTGAGTCCTGTCACCAGGGTAGCGAGTCAGCAGGAGGCACAGTTGCAGGAAATGGACTTCCTCCCGATTCTGTTCTCTGACTGCTTAAACAGCTCCACACTCACCTGCACCTCGCTGTGTAACATTACACTTCATAGTAATAAGTTTTGCTTCTATTATGTGTGGCTGTTTGACCCTCTGTAAAGTAACACTTACACACTGTTCTGGTAAATGTTTCCCATTGTGTTTCTATTTGTTTTTTTGTGTATTATTATTCTCGTCTGCTGCTGCAGAGAGAGCAGCCTCACTTCCCGAGCTGACCCCGGCACAGAGAAACAAACTCCGTCATCTGTCAATCATCAGCTTGGCTTCCAACCTCAAGGTACAGGTCCATTATTCTCTCGTCCAGGTTTTACATAAAAGTGCAGATGAGCTGTGGTGTTGTATTGATTTTTGTTTTCTTTGTCTCAATCTTAGAAAATAAATTTGCTGCAGGCGTCATAAAGCAAGCCCTGATATAAATGATATGTGGGCAATTCTGCTTTTAGATGGCTTTGCTATTTTCCTCGGGCTCATAATCAGATTTTTTTTTCTCTTTTTCTTTTTAACACTCGTGTGAGGTTGGCTGTGATCCTAAGCTTGTGGCTGTAAATATATCAGCTAAATTTGGAGGAAAACAACAGACGAGCCTCTTAATTTCTCAAGAAAAGTTACCAGCACAACTTGTACCCTTCGTGTCATTTGAAATTTCAGTGCCAGCACTCCATGTCCACGATAAAGTATTCATCTTATGTGGTTTGTTACAGCATCTCTCCACTGTCCTGCACCTCTCCTTGTGCCCTTTTCTTTTCTCTGCTCCTGATAAATAATAGATTCATTATTCTCACCAGTGCTGTCTTTTTTTTTTCTTCCTCCTCTAACTTAATATCTGTGTCCGTTAACATCCCTCTTTTCACTCCTGCCCCCTTGTTTTTCTCCTTAATGTGTCACCGCTCTCCCTACATGTGGGTTTGAACTCACTAATTGCCCAGTGAAGGATTGTAAAGTTTTAAGCTCCTTTCATCTTCCTCTGGCAGTGACATTTACACAAATGAGCGTTTTCACTGTAACATTTTTTTTAGTCATTTTCCATCAGAGCACTGAAGTGGAATCAAATTAGCTGCCTGCTTACCTACACTTTCCTCTTCTCTTTATTTTCCCCTCAGTGCCTGCCGTACTCGCTGCTCCTGCAACAGCTCGATTTGAAGAACGTGCGGGAACTCGAGGACCTGCTGATTGAAGCTGTTTACTGCGACATCATCCAGGGGAAACTGGATCAGAGGAACCAGCAGGTGGAGGTAGACTGCAGCGTGGGTCGCGACCTCGGCCCTAATGAGCTGCCAAACATAATCAACACGCTGCAGGAGTGGTCAGTATCACCTCTAAGTGTCTGTGGACACACTTTAGATTTATGTCTCAATTATCTGTTTTTCTTACTCCGTGCTTTTGTTCTCTCTCAGGTGTGCAGGTTGTGAGGCAGTTCTGTGTGGTATTGAGGAGCAAGTCTCGAGGGCAAACCAATACAGAGAGAGCCAGCTAAAGGTCAAAGTCCAAGTGGAAACAGAAGTAAGTCCTTCCTCCCTTCAGTCTTCAGTTCTGTCTCTTTTCCGCTTGGCTACTATCTCCCCTTTTTTCCCTGCCAGCCATTTGTGGTATTCTAGTTTCACCCTGACTGCATATTTCGTTATTTGCAACCTCATTTCTGTAATCAGTCTGTAATCAGTGGGAATGCGATTAACAATTTCATAACGGCCATTTAAAGTGATTTCTTTTCTAATGCACTTTGTGTCAGTAAAAACCTGCAGTCCCTTAAATGTCCAGCTGATGTTAAACTAAACATTTTTATTCTCTGTTAGCGCAGCTCTGTGAATTGCTTGGTGGGGTTAAAAAATAGAAAAGATAATGAATGCATTTTTATTTTACATTTTTTCGAGATTTGCATTAAATTGACTGACATGAAGCCACGGTGCAAGTTTGTTTACTTTTCTCATGTTCCCTTCATCAACACTCAGGCAGCCTGCTAGATGCTGTCAGTCACACAGGCACTGACACACCCCTCTATTATTAGTATTCATGCCAGATTTAGACAGTAAATTCACTGATGATGTGTGATTGCTCCAACTAGCTCGAGCTTGACAAATCAAGTGGGCATCTTCCAAGGTTAAAGCTGTCTTAGTACAAAACTCCCTCTCCGTGCAAGAGAGCAGCTCAGCAAGGTTAAAGTCCTGTCTGTGGAAAAGGGGCCGAAGCCTCACGTAAACTTTTCACTGCAAATTTGCATGGAAAAGTGAGAGGGGACTTTCAAAGGCATTCATGGGCAGTGTGAACAGGAACAGATGCAGCTACACAAACATGTTTTTGTATTCATGTAGGTACCTCACTGTTGTTTTAATGTAGACTTACAGATATTTGCAGACTCATTGGGGGTAACTAGAATAGTTTTACATGTTCACTAAACAAACTGTACATGTGTCATATGTAAATGGACCAATAATAACATAGTACTCCTTTACTCCATCTGAGCACTCAAATCCCTTTTACATTAAAACTACATTCAAGCAGCAGAGGCTTTGAGAGCTTTCTAATCATAAAACACATCATCTGACACTATGTGGCAGTCTGGGCTTCAGTGTCTTGTCCAAGGACACTTCAACAGGTGAAATGGAAGAGCCCGGGATTGAATTTTTGACCTTCTGTTGACCCGCTGGGCGACATTTGCCACTCCCCTTTCACATCTGTCCATACTCTGAAACCTGGCCAGTCTCCCCAATTAGGAATTACTTACCAAAGCAACATTTCTTCACTTTCGTCGTGCCAGCGAGCCGCTCTCTTGGCACAGACGTACCCTTTTACAAGCGTTCGTTTGCTCACAAAGAGTTAAGCTGCATCAAGCCCTCAAAGTGTTCTTAAAGTGAAAGTGTTCTTAGTGTACTTTAACTATAAGATGACCTTTGAAAGTGTTGACTTTAGTATGGATGAGACAACACCACTGTTTCTGCCACTGCTGCATATTTAGATGTGGCTGCTTTATATGAGGCTGTTCTTATATCTATAGAAAACAGTTCATGCAACGATAGGAAAATTAGTTTGATAAAAGCTTTACATACAAAATATAAACAATGTTCACAAGTGTTCGATGTGTTGCCCCTCTGGACTCACAGCATGCGTCAATACGATAAATAAATCACGATAATTCTTTCTCATACACCCTGTATGTATCGGTGGCAGTGGGAATAATCTCTATTCCCGTTGACACCATCAGGGTTATGAGGGGCGCTGGAGCCTATCCCAGCTGTCACGGGGCAAGAGGCGAGGAACGACCTGGACAGGTCGCCACAGGATGTCTGTCACAGGGTCAACACATAGAGACAGACAACCATGGATAACGTGCCAAAAATGAATTCTCTTTCCATGCTTGGTCTCTTTTTTTTTTTCTCTTGAAAAGGTCTTAAAACATCCTAAATTTAACTTGCTTCTACCTGCAGTTCACATGAGTGGACTCGGACTGCTTAAGTTAACAGCGTTTTCATAAGATTAACTAAACGCATTCCTCTGAGAGATTAACATGTAAATATGGACAATATCGCAGCTTATACATTGCCGTTAACTTTTCTGAATTGTGGTTTTGTTACATCATTGTCGTTATAAAATCAGGATTTAGCAGTGCAGTAGCTCGGATAATGGCTTGTCAGTTAAGGCTGCTTAACATCAGTATAATGGGACGTGTTTGTGTCACTATTTCATGCTTGTCCTGTTGTCTGACAAGAGAAAAATAGAGGTATGTAAATGAGAACTGCTTTATTGGGAACTCGGCTCTTTTAAAATACAGTTTATGGAAGCAGAGAGAGTAACAGAAGAAGTAAACAACACTGCAGTGTTAGCCACATTTGCCGTGCACTGTGCTGACAATTATTACATGCGGTTAAACTGCTCGAGATGTAACATTTTATATTTAAGTGCAGAAGAAGAAACATAATAAAATAGCACAACAAAGAAAAGAAGAAACAAGAAAACAAATTGCAACCTTATAGAAAACAAATCATCCAATAAATCACTCCACTAAAAGAAGAGATGAAGAAAACTGATTGAATTACTGAAAGCATAAGTAATCTGGTTTGAGGCGACAAAGCATGTTTGAAGAAGTGAAAAGATGGCAAGGAGTGGATATTTAAAGGTAACTTATTACAATCAGTGGAACATAAAAGCTTTTATAAGTTTCCTTGGATACAAAATCTACTTTAAAGCTTCTACATGCAGGCTGTTCCCTCCAGAAGTCATCCACGGGCTCTTCATTACCTTAGAAGACACAGATAACCTCTCCCCGAATTTAAAGTGATTGATTTATCAGCTGAATCGCTCTGAATCCCATTGTTTACAGCTGGTTGCTAGTGGATGTTACAGGTTCTGGTTCAGGATAAATGAGCATCTTGTGTTGCGGTCATTTCGGCAGTCATCTCTACAAGTCTCTGAATTTGGTTCTCTCCACCTGTCCCACTTGAAGAGTCGGGAGAACTGGAGCCTGTCATAGGTTGTCGTAGGAGAGGGGTGGGATACCTCCTGGTCAGGCCTAAGAACTCACTGTCCATTGCCTCTCACCATCACATCCATTTGTATATCTTCTTGTCCTTAGCGGGCGACCAGCGGCGGTGGTCTGCCGCGCAACCAGTACGCTGCTGTAGGTGCCGCAGGTTCTCTTGCTTGACCAACGATTATCTTCCACGCTTTTCGATCTAAGGCGATGGTTCTTGCCTGCTCGAGGTCAAGTCGAAGGGCCTTCAAATCATCCTGGATTTGTTTCATCCATGTCTTCTTTGGTGCATTTCAATGCACCCTCCAATCGGTGGGGCGGGTCAACCAGAGTAGGCCATGGGGGTAGCGGCTCGGGTCCATTCGACAAATGTGGCCAAACCAACGGAGTCGGCGGCGCTGGATTAGGTCGCCGATCGTTGGTTGGCTGCCGCAGCTGGTGAGGATGGTGTCATTCGAATGACGGTCGCGAAGGGAAACGCCGAGAATGCATCTAAGGCAACGCATTTGGAAAACTTTGAGCTTGCTCAGGTCGTGTTTGAGCATTGTCCACGTCTCTGCGCCGTAAAGTAGAATGGGCAGGGTTCAGTAAAGCTGTTGCAGCATCTCCTACTCTGTAATCAGACCATCTCTGAGCTCCTGTACTGTTATATCATTGAAATGGCGCTAAAGAAAGAAACGGTCATACACTCTGGTGTCCAACACAGCCAGTACACCAGCCTACAAAATTCAGCACGCGACCATAAAAGGATAATTAGAGTGGAGTTTGGTTTTTGTAACTTTTTACATGCACAAAAAAAACAAGATCTGCTCCCTGACGTGTGTTTGTCCACTTGTGTAGATCCTTTTCTTCATTCTGGGTGTGCAGCCGACAAAGACATGTAGCAGTGACGCTGTACGTAGGTAGAATGCTGATTGGTTGAAAGTTTGGCTTGAACAGGACAGCAGAGTTCAGCGCAATGGGGAAAGAAGATGGGAAAAATATCAAAGACCAAACAATCAGCATGAGACACACAGACAGCAGCCACAGTGGACCGTCTTAATCATTTTTAACTCAGTTTCACTTCACTACAAAGAAGTTCTTTGTCTGTTATGACTGCTGTCTTCTCCACAGCAGGCTGAAGGACCAACAGCAGCCCAGACACAAGAGTTTTACGTTACCAGTTGTTCTAAATATTTTTGACATGGCCTCCTGGTGTCACTAACACAAGAGGACACCCACGCTCGTCCCTTTAATTTTCAGTTTTTACCCTCTCTCTTCACTTCTCCACCAGGTCTCAAATCTACAGAAGACGTTAAAGGCCAGCGCCGCGTCTCCATCGTCAGGCCCCGCTCCAGCTGGAGCCGCCTCCAATCAGGACGCAGACCAACCCGCCGAGCCACGAGACCCCGCTTCCTCTCAGGAACCGAGACAACCAGGCAAAAAGAGCTCAAAGGTGAAAGGGTGAGTGGCGTCCCGCTGTGTTTGTAGTGGTTGCACGTAGCGGGCAGCAGAGTATTTTGAGTGAGCTGCTTTCATATTTATTTATTTTGTTATACAAAAGCACCCACCAGGAGTTTGCATAGAAATTGCATTTATTGTTTTTATGGCTAAATATTTTACAGATTGAACGCATTTTATTCAAATTGGTTGGTACGCTTTTAAATGAAGTTTCTGTTGTTGAGGTTCTTCCCTCCCCCATCCAAATAAGAAATTCATTTTTACAAGTCACAAAATTGGAACAAAAAGCTTCATATGGAGGTTTTTTCCATTACGTTTGTTTTATCGCTGCACCTCCTTTTGTTCTTTGAAGCACTTTGTAACTGTGATTTTTGAAAGGTGCTTCATAAATACGTATATCCCTACTTATAAGCATGAAACTATAAAGACTACTTCAAACACTAAATTAAAGCCATTAGTCCGGGTTTCTTGTAGAGAGCAAAAGTTAATTCAGCCGAGAACCACCGTGTTTCCATTTTTCTAATAAACAGTAAAAAGCCAGCTGCTGCTGTAAGTGGCTTGTCTGTGCAGAGCGTGTGTCTGCATGAAGTAGCTTTATTATCAGATGCACATTAGTGTTTTGCAGCGGTACCATAACCCCGCTATCAGGAACTCTCTTTCTGTTCTGCTTCCATCCGGCCTAATTACCAGTGGCTAATTTCACATCTGTCCTGGATTGTAAAATGTCAGTGGATATACAAACGCCCCGCGTGTTTCCTTCCTGAAAGAACCATTTCCCCCCTCCAGTGACCGGCCGAGATGCTTTGCTTGGCTGCTGTTTATGTTGTTCTTGTCAAACAGAGAGCAGTGATTATTTTCTGGCTGCCTGTCACATTTTGACGAAGCATAGAGCCCTGTAATTTCCATCACTCAGCACCACACATCATTCAAATGAAGATCCACTCAGTGTTTTAAAATCCAAATTAATGATAGCTTAACCTCAATCCTCGAATGAAAACGAGTTTTGACACCATTTCTTTATGAAGCTATTTAAAGGATGGGACTGATACTGCAGCTGTTATTATTAGAAATCTGCTCTTTGCCGAAATATGCAGAAGAAGAAAATCCACTGTGATCAGTGCCACTGCGAAAAAAACAAAACTGTAAATACTGGTGTTGGGAATTTTAGCATAAAGACACTTTTGCACCCAGGTTGCATCAGTAATTTGTTGCTTCAGTAGAGCAAGCAGAAAGTAAACATGTAAGTCATCAAATTATTTAAATAAAAAAAAGAAACACCAGCTGAGTTTTGTATTTGTTTTCTGTCCAGGCTGCGAGGCAGCGGCAAGATCTGGTCCAAGTCCAACTGAGGACGAAGGGACAGCGGCACTGATGGACACTCACTAATCAACGGGCACACACGGTGTTGACAAAAACAAACATTTAAATAAATAAATAAAATGTGATCACAGTTCATTTACCACAGAACAACCAGGGAGCTTCACGGGAACTTTTTCTTCTAACCAAATCTCACCCTGACGGATTGAGAACCACACACGGAGCTGATGGATAAAGCAGGCGTGACATCCTCTCCTGCAGTCGTTAACGGGCGGACTGTTTGTGTAAATACACGGAGACAGAGCAGTCTGCAGCAGGAGTCAGTTGCCTTTGACCAGAAACAGGATCAGTGTATTTGACGCCTGTTTGTTTGTGTATGCGTGTGTGTGCATGCGCGAGTGTGTGTGTGTGTGTGTGTGTTTGTGTGTGTGCATTTTTTTGGTCTAAATTGTTCTCTTGGTTTAGTTTAATTCTATGTTGCTTTGTCTTATTTGTCTCTCTCGCTCGCTTCTGAGGTGAGACGTGTAAAAAAGGAAAAAAAATCTGAATATAAATTGTTGGAAAATAAAACGAAGCCCTGTACTTGTCTCGACTGTCTCATTAATGTCACTGTCACTTCTTTTATTAAATGCACTTCAGCGTCTAACTCCGGAGGGTGCGCTGCTAAATGTTAACTCGCAGAAGGGGGCTACCCGTTAGGAGGTCAAGCCATTAATTAGGGCATGTCCCCAAAGAGACTAATGTATTATAGAGCTGAGGCTTCCCCTGTGCACTACCAGCATGGCTACACATACACAGACACACACACACACACACAGAAACTCTAAGAGCATCCATATTTCATATGAGAATGTTTTGCCCAGAGCTTCTATTTCAATGTCAAAATTGCCTGTTGAAATTGCCTGCCACCCTTTCTTGTACCTCCATCACGCAGTCAAAATTGCCTTCATCTTCACCGCTCTGTCCTTCTCTCACTCTTTTGATTCTGTTTCCTCTAAATTCTCCGCTCATCGTCCCGTGTGACAGTAATGGTTGCAATTAGCTGACCATCAGCAATGGAGAAAGGGCAGCAGATGGAAATTGTGAGGCCCTTTTCATTTAACCTCCCGTTTTTCTCCGTTCCCTCCTTCCTGCCACTTTTCTCCTCACCTTTATAAATAGTGGTGTTAATTTCAGTCAGTGCGATTCAGTTTCATCGGTTCAATTTTTTTACTAGATTGGATCTGTGAAATCTAACAGCTGCACACCTTTGGAGGTGTTTGCGAGTGAGAGATGAGTCGACGGTGTCAGCTGCGTGCTTTATTATAGGTGTGATCATGTGACCAAGAGCCGCATGCAAGAGTTCACACCTGTTATTTTTTTAACTTATGCATTAATGTTTGTTGTTTACCCATCATGGTTCCTAAATTGCCGCAACACCTGCCGGTACGTCTCATAACTAGACCACCATTAAAACTTCCAGGTGGAACCGAGCCAATCAATTACTTTGATTGATCAGTAAAATGCCCAGAGGAGATGGAAACGCTGTGCGGCAATGCTGCCGCAGAATCTCAATACACTCCAGTGGCATTTCTCTACTCGTGCCCGCCTTGATTTTATTGACATTTGTTTGAGAAACTACACAGAGGAAATTCTTGCTTAGCACCCCGTTAATCTTTGTAAAGCGCAAGAAATCCGTATGAGGTGAGGAGATAAGGAAGAAGTTTCAGACAAAAGCAAGCGCCTTATTCTTCACCTCCTTTCATCTGCTCCTCAATGGTGTAAAAACAGCCAACCGTGGCTGGCATATTCAAGACTTTTCAATGCCAAGCTTGTGGTTTCAAATCAATGCAAGGCAGTGGACTAAATGTTCACTTCAGGGAGAAAAAGATTAGGATACAGGGGTAGCTATTAAAATGCACGATGTAAGCTTTATCCTTCCCGTAAAGCATTGCCGATCGCACCGCTCCAGGGGGAATTTATTCAACATGCACAGAAATAAACAGATAGGCAGAGCTAAAACGCCAGTATTGAGTCTTTATTGAACTTCCATGGTACAGAAAGACCACATTTCTACAGGAATGCTACTAAAAATCACAAGACTGGATATCTGGAGGATTGCACGAGCTACGCATGATGCCACCAGCACTATGTGTGTAGTGGGAATCTGTGTGTGTTTGTGTGTAACTGGTAGGGGGAGGGGAGGAGGGGGTCATGCCTCAAAGCTGCTTAGAAAAGTTGCCAGACACAAAGTGACATTTGGCTTTGAAAGGGTCTAAAAGACATCACTCACTGATAGGTAAAATAGACATTTTATAAATAATAGATTCAAAGCAACTCTCACAGGTGTATACATGCAGATTCACAGGAGATACAGAAACGATGCTCCTTGATGTTCTACTTTCCTTTGGTACACCCAAGACAGCTAAAAAAATGCTGATAATAATGTGAGAGGGAACAATGGTGGTTTTGTTTTCCAGATTGAGATACTTGGCTGTCGGGTGAAAAGAAGAGGGGGGGAAAAAAAGAAGAAAAACATCTTGTTGTGCTAACATCAGTCCTTTGATCACATGTGCAGTTCACTGATACATCAATCTGTCTTTGTAGTGTACTATCCAAACCTTTGGGAAACATCGATTTTCAGCAGGAACGGTTCCTCGCTTCCATTCATGTCCTGAATATTTGAAGTACCTGTGCAGCGTCCGGCAGAAAAAAGGTTCGCCGAGAAAAGGTGAAAGTCGGCCAGATAATTAAGAGAACAAATCATGAGGAAAAACTGAAACAAAAACAGGCTCCTCTGCATAGTGCAGAGGGATATAGCCACACTATTTGCATTTCGGGCGCCCAAAGCGGGGAATAAACAGCAGTTTTTGGAGCGTGACATGTTAAACACATTGGCTGCTGGCTACAGCCGTGCCAAACAGCTTTGTGAAATGCCCCGTTCAGTGTGTGGAGGTGCTCAGAATGGCTTTTTAACCATCTACAAGCCTGTTAATCTGAGCCAAATTTGAGTGTCATGTTATGTAAAAAGAAGACTCTGCCGGGATTGCCATTAATACTAAACAGCTTCACATGTGGGGCTGGATCGGTGGGAACGGTTGTGGAAGCACAGGTAGGGCATTTCGGGGATAATGGGATGCTTCATGGTTGTTTAAACTGCTTGTTTGTGAATTAGTCGTGGCGGGTCGAAGCTTAGCAGAGCTCGGGGCCAAATAAAGGCTGGAAAACGGAGAACATGTCACAGTGACGCAGATCCACATTAACAGAAATTTACACCAAGCCAGAAGGAAGGAAGGACGGACGGACGGAGGAAAGGAGGGAGATGAGTTCAGATGTTCCTTTTTTTTTTTGTTTTTGTTTTTTTAGACCTCAGGGAAGCAGGAGTGTTTTGTGATGGCTGGATACCTGGGATCCCTGAATTCATTTCACAGTTTAGAGAAAATAAAAACGGTGCTGCGGGCGCACCCTCCGGTCTTGTTGATGCTCCTCCTCAGGCCCCGTAGAAATGTTTACCATATGGAAAAACAGTCACCTCAGAGGTTCACAACAGGGATCCTGACACAGCAAGAGACACAGAGGAGAAGAGTGAGAGGGATAGAAGGAAAGGAAGAAGCTGGGGAGGCCCGGCGATGGAAGGAAAAGGCAGAAGAAGAGAGGAGAAGTGGAGCACAAAAGCCTGAAGCTGGAAAAGTTGTGTACATGCAAAAGGAACGCTGCGTCGCAGGGGGACGGAGAGGGTGGCGGGGGGGAGGAAGAAACGGAAGAGCAGCGAGGAAGGAGGAGAGGAAGGTGGAGGTGAAGCTGATGGGAGGGGAGGAAGTGAGAGGGGGAGCACTGGAGTGTAGCTCTATAATTATCCTGATTGAGATTAACTTTAAATACTCTCGAATATAAGCATCATTTCATGGAGGGTGGTTGGGCGCCTTTTTTGATAGGCCCAGGATGACTCATCCGGTGAGGGAGTTTAAAACACTGATACATCTTAGAGCAGCGCCAACACTTCAGGCCTGAATACTCCACAGAGAATAGCACCACCGTCCAATTACACTCCAGGTACGTCCTTACAGTGCATGCGAAAAGGTAATACGGGTGCTTCACACACAGACACGGAAGAAAACTTCAATCCAGGGGTTGCACGGAGACTCGCACACGCACATACGGCTTAGAGACTGACACAAACACGCACGCACGCGCACACACTCGGGCCGTGTAGAGCTGGTGAGGCGACTCATTACCTCTCCCTGTCGGTGAAGGAGGAGGAGGTGCTGTGCAGCGTCTGCCGGCTGTCCTCCGAAGCAAGGGAGCGAGGGAGAGCGAGGGAGAGGGGGGGTGCTACGCCACGGGAAAGCGGGGGTGGATGCTGGGAACAGCTGCGATCGTAACTGGGAGAGAAAGGATAGTCAGATAGATAGATGGAGGAAGAGGAGGGGAGTAGGGGGACAAGATTTGCAAAGGATGAAGAGTTAAAGAGGCAAGCAGTCGGCATGGAGTGGGACACAAGTGCGAGGACGAAGAGAGATAAGACAAACGAGAAGAGAAACGGGGCATAAACAGATGCAATAAAGTTAGTTTGAGTTTGAGACAGATATTACAGTAAGAGACGGTTAGAGAGGGCGAGACGGATACGAGGAAACGACAGAGAGATTGAAATGAAGAGAGGCGCGGAGAGGAACGATAAGGAGAGCGATCAGAATGAAAGACACAGAGGGAGAAACAAAGTCAGAGAACATCAGGAACAGCCGATCCATTTAGCATCAGCGAACACATTATCCTGCCACTGTGAGAGAGAATTAGTGCACTCATCGGACTCATTAAAACACTGTCGGAGAGGGGAGAGAGGAGGGGGGGAGGGAGGCAGAGCGAGAAATGGGGAAGGAGACTTCACTGTGAGATGTGGGAGAGAGGGAGGGAGTCAGAAGGTTGGAGGTGGGAAGGATGCAACAAGGCGAAGAAACGGACGGAGCAGTGGCGCGTGACTGAGGTGTTGTGCCATTACTCCTGTAAGGAGAGGGGAGTTCTGGTGAAGACGCAGTTGAGAGGCGCAGGTTCGGGCTCTTTGGAACACTTAGACGCACAACAAAGCTGTTCTCACCGCCATAAAAGCCCTCGTGCACCCTCATCGTCCCTCAGTAACACCTGTTCTTTCCTGGCTGACTCCTCTCACTGTACGCGCACACACAAACACACACCGTCACACACTTGATGACATTAGCCACACTGACGATTTTAGGGCTGGGAAAATCACTGAGCACATATGCCGCTCTTCTATAATCATAATGAACTGGACTGTGGCCAATTTCCACTATAGGCTATCATTTCGGTCCATCTGTACCCCCTTCCCGTTCCTTCCGCGGCACTTTCTCCCTCTAACACATGGTGTTATTTACACATTTATGACACTGAAGTACGAGCCAGTCTATAGAGAGGAGCTGCTGCCATGTCTCCAGACTGAATCCCTGCAGTTCTCGCTATTCTAATACCACTTGGGATTCACTAAGCAGTGTAGGGTTTTTTTGTTTTTTGTTTTTTTGCCAGCGCCAGGTGAAGTAAGTTATCGAAACAAGAGCGAAGGCCAGTCTCAGGAACAGAGAGAAAGGGGGGCTTATCATGTATCAGCTCACGGCAAGCTGGAGGATTATCTGTGGATCTGCAGCCGGACTGGCGGTGCTGGGAGAG
Organism: Haplochromis burtoni; assembly: GCF_018398535.1. Lineage (NCBI taxonomy): Eukaryota > Metazoa > Chordata > Actinopteri > Cichliformes > Cichlidae > Haplochromis > Haplochromis burtoni. The sequence continues at coordinate 1,450,907 of NW_024582441.1, forward strand.
ATAGGAGACTGGTGGGGGAGATAAGAGAAGTACCGGCTGTGCAGAGACAGGCAGCTTTAGAGCAAGGCACTGACGATAACTGGAACAAAGCGAGGAACCTAAAAGAAGTGTGTGTGTGGGGGGGGGAAGAGAACAGGTATTCAACGAAAGGAAGAGAAAAAAAATCCAGTGGGAGCCGAAGGGGAAGGAGAAACGAGGAGGGGAGGGGTAGATGGGGTATGAGGGGTAGATAATGTACGAGTGTGGGAGCAAAATTGAGATTAAGAGAGAGCGTGAAAAGGGGATATGAGGGAGAACAAATCATACCGATGCAGGCAATGAAAAAAAAGTGATACAACAGAAATTCAGGTAAGATGTGCAGATGAGATTACAGTAAGGAAGAGGAGGAGGAGTGCGAGAAGGGGGGGAGGGAGTGTGAGAGTGGGAAGAGAGGGGTCCCAGCGGTCAAATAAATGAGCCGTTATTGGTTTGATCAGCAAGGCGAAGAAGTGCTTCACTACATCGCGGAGAGATAATGGCCATGTGTGTACGGATCACCTCCTACCTGCCTCCCCGGCCTGAAAACATAACACATGCACACACACACACCGCCCATTCTGCGTCTATACGCTCGGGGACGCCACGTGAACACCCAAAACTATAAGACAAGAGATCACTGGTTATAGTTAATGCTTAATCACTGCAACTTTAATGGCTCTAAATGATACATCTGTGCCAATCGTGACTTTTGGGAACACAAGTGCTGTTAATAAAGTCATTAGTGAGCAATTACTCAGCTCTCATTTAGGCCCGTAACATAATCGGCGACAGGCGCACAGACAAGACGGGCAGGCCAGCGTGTGCGGGCAAACACATCTGCAGCCGTTAGTCTCCTCTTCAAGAAAAACCCCACTCATCTAAACCCCATGCATCTGTCCCATTACACACATGTGTGGGGGAAAATGGTGTCTCTTGCTTACTCGCTTTATTTAAAAAAACAACAACAAAAGTCTAAATACTACTACATAAAAAAGCAAATTCAGCACGCTCCTAAACTGTCTATAAAACATGAGGCATCTGGGTTTTTATGATGGATTTGACTTATAGGTCTCAAAATTAAAGACAATTAGGTGGTTATTAAAGCTTGTTTATGCCAATGAAAAACACCCATATGTCAAAATTTTGACTTACTCAAAAGTTTGAGTTAAAAATCCAAAGTTAAGTTAAGTCAAAATGAACTCTGCCTGGCAAAAAAAGAGAAAGAAAGAAAAGGGGGAAAAACTCAGTGATGGAAACAAGTTCCATAGATGGTGCCATAAACCTGCATTTTTAATTTATTTCCAGCAGAGGGAGACTCATCTGGGTCCAAGAGGAAGCCTGGCTGTACAGGAGTCTAAGATAAAGTGGTAATGATGCTCACCTCAGAGCTGAAAAATGAAACCAGTCCATAAACTGCAGTTCCTCTAGTGGCCACTTGAGGTTGGCTACAAAAGTGAGTCAGTCGCCACTGACTTCTATGTTTAAATGGCCAACATACACCATTAAAAGGAATATTTGCAGCCTAGTATTAAATACAGTTTTGGCATCTATGGATTATTTAACCTTTATAACAACTGTACAGCAATGACATGTTTTATAAGTCAATTGTTTTGATGTTTTTAAGGCTTAAAAGCTGTGGCAACACAGGTAGCTTCAGTCAATAGCTGCCTTTAAGCTTGAGTCACACAAGCCTAGATACCAGTGTGTTAGCACAGGCCCTGAAAGAAAAAATGCAGTAGCTGGAGGTTGCTAGCAGTCGCTAGCATAAAACTGGTTGAAATAGAGATACACAGTGCTACACCAAAAACTTCTTGTAGTTGCTTTGGTTGTTAGCAAGTTACTGTGGTACCCTCAGTCTGCATGGAAAACAGCAGGTTGCCTGTAAATGATGCAAACCAGAAATAATGATATTCTGCCTTTAGAGAAGAAGTTGTTTGTTTAAAATGTGTTGGGTGGAGCAGTAAGGCATAACTTTTACAATGAAGGCGAATGTTTTCTGTTTGTGAACTCCACCACATTTTTTCGCAATTACTGCTCAGAGAGTAAATGCAGAGACCGCAGACAAGCGGGCGTTATTCATGTCAACTGTGGGTGACTGTGGTAACATGCTAGCAGGCAAAGTAATCACAAGGAAGTTTCTGGTGGAGCACCGTCAGGAACTTCCAGCGACGGTGCAAGTCTGTGCTTCAGTTTTAATGAGTGAAATTCACAGCAGTATTTTAATCAGTCTGTTAATTAAGACTAATTAGCAGATGTCTGTGTCTTTGTGTTGCTCACATACAGTTTATGGATGCTACTTGCTCAGCTTGCTAACCCGAGTTCGTTAGCCTTAGCCAATTACTCCGTCCACTTGCCCAAATACAGCAAATACAGGCTCCACAAACCAATATGGTCAGCAGCCAAAATGCTAAATTTGAAGCTTCCACCAAACAATGGGTGACATCATGGCTTCATAGGTATGTCCACTTCCTATGTAAAGTCTATCCTAACGAGTTTGTTTTTGGTCTTATTCATTTAAGAGAAGATTATGAATTTTACTTAGCAAATCATGCTCCCATTCGGAGTAAAATAATCAATAAAGCAGGCTGTGATTCAGCCCATGGCTAGCATGTGATTAACACAGTGTTACCTATTAGCACGCATACTTGCTTACTGGTTAAAAAAACAAGAGAGCGACATCCGAAAACACTCATCTCAAGGACTCAGCACAAGTGAAGACTTTGTGAACCCACCGGTGACATCACAGTTTATGGCCTTGTTTTCTTTTACATATGCTTTACTCTGTTAACACTTCTGACCTGTCCTGACAAGTTTCTGAGTCAGGTATAACCTACAGTGAAGATTAGGCCAAGATTAAGATTTTGCCTTTCTGCACCCTCTCCTCACTGTCTTTGGATAACAACCAGGTCATCAAATCGAGATTAGTCCACTTACAATTATTAAAATATTAATGAAGTGCAATTATCTAGTAATTAATGAGATAAAAGTCTGAAGACAGAAAACATTTTTTTTTCTGTAGCAGAATATTTTGTTTTTAATCATCTCATTACGCCTCAGGTTTTTCTTTCAACTCCTTGGTGGGGTTACAAATCCCCATGTTGGGACTGTTCTAATCAAACATTCAGCTGGCCTCAACACATCCCTGCTTTAATGGAAAGAACCATGATTTTAAAATAAAGAACAAAAACAAGATGATAATTAGCAGCTCATACACCTCTCTCAACATTAAAGTGTCCAAGATGCTGCTACATTCATATGCTTCCACTGAAGTGTGCAATTTCAGTTTTTGGAAAATACCCAGTTTCTATTTCTTACCATTGTAAAAAAAAAAAAGGCCCTGAGGTATTTTAACCAGAAGAATCCAGTAACACCACCCTGCTGCGTGTCAGGCTTACACAAGGAAAGTCGCCTCATCCTTACTCAGCAATGCCCACCTCATATTTATGTGGTCATGGACACAAAAACACACACGACACGGTGGAGGAGAGAATTTTGGTTCCTACCAGAGTTTGGCTGTAATGATGACTGCTGTCAGGATGAGCAGCGAGGAGATGGTCACGGTGACATAGAACTGTGGGTCCACTGTAACACACACATTTACACACACACTCACGAAGTTATTCATCTCAGATTGTTTAGCTGTATCCAGAACAAAAGAAGAAAACAGTGTAGCCAGCTGAAACATCAAATTGGACGTGCAAGACTCTAGCCTCCAACTATCACACCCATCCGATGACGTCTCCTCTGTGTTTTGCAGTTATGACAGCGGCTAATTCTTCCCTGTGAGTGATGAGAACTTTATTAGGCAATCCCCGCCGCAGACACAGCCGGGTGCACACAGCTGGGTGTCAGCCTTCACCCTCATGACAGCTAATTCCCTAGAGGACTCCTGGCATGTGAGTGTGTTCGCTCACTGCAACTCATGGACACCTTTATTTAGAAATCCTTCATCTCTTGATGCCCACCTTCCTCAGGCTCTGTCTCCTCTGCCTCAGTCCCACCATCCTCCACTCCCTTCTTGGGCTCCAGTGGTGGCTGCATGCTTTCGTCAGGGTAAAGCCAGTTCTCAGGCGTGGCGGTGCTGGCCTCTTGCTGGTTCCCATGCAGGTACAGGTGATCGGTTTCCTGGCTGGAGAGGAAGTGGTAGGTCTCGTCCTCCAGCTGCTGCGTGGGACCCCAGACCACCGCCCACAGAGGGGTGGGCGTGACTTGGGCGGTGACGGACAGCTGGACCGACAGGGCGTCCACCTGCTCCTCGGCCTCTCTGTCGTCACGGTTACAGGTGGAGGGCTGTGTCACCAAAGCAACCAGGAGGAGAGAGATGAGGCCAGTCAGTCGTGCGACAGGAGAGATGGAGCTGGAAGGAAAGGTGAAGGAGAAAGGATGAGAGAGGGTGGAGTGACAGGACAGTTATCTGAGAAAATGCATTGTCCGCGGCCGCCCTGCACGACCTCAACAGCTTAGACATTGATTCTCAAGCCGGCCATCACTCAGAATGACATTTTATGCATCTGCGTCCCACACATCTCTCCACCTCAGAAACTATCCATCTTACCATCTCTCCATCGCTTCACTCTGTTCACTGAGACTCCTCTTCTCCGATCATCTCTCTCTGTAAGATAAAACAGAGGGGCAAGAGAGGAATAAAAGCCAGAAAGGGGGGAGGGTCCTGCTTTTTGTCGCCTCCTTTCTTCTTCTTCTTCTTGTGTTTTGCCACATAAAATCCATGTAAACACAGACAGCAGCAAGAGTGCTGGCGAAAAGCCAACTCTGTCACATTTTGAAAGAAGCACACACGCGGACTCCCCGGGGCATCACAATCTAAAGCTCAACTGTCCGCCACATGTTCACACACATCTGCATGGTAAAAAAAAAAACATCCAGAAGTACACACCGGTCGTCTGCTCTGCCCTGTCACACACATCCACAGCGCACTCACACCTGAGCACGGCACATTAATCATCATTAGAGTCGTCATGCATGGAGCGAGTACTCTATAAGTCACTTTGAGCAGAGAGAGATAACTTCCTATCAACAACTACTGCATAAATGCCACAGAAATGTCACTCAGAGACACACGAACACACGCGCTCCGACACATATCAGTTATCATGCCTACCTCTGGCTGTGGAGAGAGGGAATGAGAGAGGGAGACAGAGAGAAAGGGGGAGATACAGGGAGAGAGAGAGAGAGAGAGAGGGAGGGAGGGGAAAAAAAAGCATCGGTTGCCTTAGCGACTGAGACATGCAGAGTCTGGTGGAGTAAGAGAGGGGAGAGAGAGCGACGTGGGGAGGGCAAGAGACTGTAGGAAAGAGATTTAAATGCTAATTATGTGTTTTTTTTAAAATGGGTTCAATTAAACGGACACAGAGGAAAAAGAAATGAATTTGACGAGCCAAACAGAAATGATACCGAGGACGACATTAATAAGCTCATTTTGGAGGCGGAGGTTAAAAAAAAAAGAAGAAACCTCTCCAATTGTGTTTACAAAGACAGCAAGGACACCCCAGAGAGAAAAAAAGAGACAGAAATACAGACAGTAAAGAGGAAGAGGCGCGAGAGAAAGGAATGACGGGAATAAAATTTAATTTACATTCATTTACGCTGGCAGAGGAGGCTAAAGAACTGGTGTTTCCAGAGGAGACGGGGTCAGACGGAAATACAAAAAGAGCAAAAAAGAGATGCAAATTTGTTGGTGAGAGTCACAGTGTGACAGCTTTATTGTATGTGAAAATAATATTTACACAGAAAACAATCTGCTTATCGCGCTCACACGCACACTCGCTCACTTTCTCCTTCCAACACTGATACTCGGTCTGTCACACTTCACACCCCTGCACCCTCCCTCGCTGTCACTTCGCTCCCACCCTCTCATTTCCTCTTCATGGCTGCAGGCCGTGGTGTTCTCGGCACGAGAAAGCAGCGCTCACTGGAGAGCGCAGCGGAGCCACGAGCCGGACCCTGCGTCCTCCTCCACGGCGGCGGACCGGCTGTCTTTTCCTTCATCGCCGCCTTCGTCGTTATCCTCGTAATCTAAATTAGACGAGGGGGGTCATAACGATTTTTCACGACAAGCATCACCTAAAATTAACACGACCGTATTCATTTCGGCAATTCCACGGTTGCTCATTAAACGTGTGAGGCAGCAAATGAAGATGTGAATGTGTGTGAAATTGCAGCGTGTGTGTGTGTACCATCAGTCTCCTCATCATCTTCAGTGTCTCCCTCTGACTCCAGTAAACAGGAATCCATTAGACTGTCTATCCTTGCCGTGACATCACCCCTGTAACATTTACACCCGCAATTAAATAAAGCAGGCGCTTTGAACTCGTTATAGTTCACAGAAGAGCCCGATTTCATCTCAAGTGGACCAAACAGTAAAACTACTGCATAGCAACCTATAGATCACACTCTGGCAACACTCACATTTAGAAAACAGATGAAAAACAGCCTGAGATGTCTGAGGAAAAAGGTGCTGCTGTAGAAATACGTCTCAATTTTGCATGTTCACTCAATCTACTCTCATTAGATGTGCATTATCATTTACACAGCTGATCTACAAAGGCACAAAACACTTCATATGTGGAGTAAATCACAACTGAACAACCACAGTATGTTCTGATTAATGAGTCCTCAAACTCGGTGTGTCGTGGAAATACTTTCAACTTTTCACAGATTTTTACTCCCGGTACAGTCAAGCTGGTACCACTGCACCGAGATTTCGTCAAAAAATTGGAAGTATTCATGACTTTTCTTTGCAAACCCGTCCAGTGGACCAGATTGGGCCCTGTGGCAGGCTGGTTCTAGCCCCTTATATTCACCTTAGATTTAACACCCCCTGAACCAAAAGCATGATATCAAGATAAATGTGTGTGTCAAAATCAATTAAACCCATTAGCACATTAAATCCAATTATAGCTTTAGAATTAAAAGTGCAGCTGACCTCAGAACAAACAATGAATATTCAAATAAGGAAGATAATTGAGCAGCTTGGATCTATAATCTTTTTAAGCCAGTGGTGTTGACAAGTATCGCTCCCACCTTTGCCTCCCGGAACTCGGGAGCTGCTCCCAAACGATGAGGTCTTGACCTCCGGTGACCCATCGATGGTCTCCGCTCCCAGTGGTCCATGCTGCAAAGCAGATGATTCTGGGAGCGTCAGGCCAGGTCAGAGAGGCCAGGTACCGACACTGAGGCAGAGAGAACACTAGAGAGAGGAGAGAGACATGATGGGACCGGAAGTCAACGGAGGAACATAAAGTGTGTAAAACTGCGTTTTTACATTCTCGGTAAATTAAAATTGGTTTGTTCGTTTTCCAGCAATACAGCACTGGTCCCCAGTCTAGAACCAGTTCCGCATATGCCGCCTCCCCTAAAAAATAGCTGGCAGAAACACACCATCACCAATCTGCTGGCCTCAAAGCTGGAATTGCTGCGGGATGCAGCCCCCAGACTCTGTCCACAATGATCTCCTTCCCACGGTAATTATCCCAGCTTCTGTTAGCAACACTGCATAATTATTGGTTTTCAAAGGTGCCAAAAAATGGTCTGGTTCTCTGAAGATACCAAAGCAGTGCGGGCTTTGCAACAGCACCTGCAATGGTTAAAAAAGAGAGATGTGGGACTCACAATTTAGCCTGCTCTCTCCATTCGCCAGATCGTAGCAGGATCCAATTAGGAGGCCTCCCGTCTGGTGAATACAATCTGTTACTCCGGTGATACTGCTGTGATTGGTCAGTCTGGTCATCGTTCCTGTGATAATTGGACAGATGTTAGGTGGAAGGATTATGCAGATTTCACTAAATCTGCCTTCCTTTTTGGATCTTCCTCTCTGACACACACACAGCCTACCGGTCCTCCAGTGCAGGATTTTGAGCCAGGCTCGACCATAAGCCAGGAACACTCTGTCTCCCCGCGGGCTGAGGGTTAGACGCCCGCACGCCTCCCCTCCGCAGCCTGTCACCTGGCTGTTCCAGTGGTGCAGCAGCCTCAGGGGGTCTCTATCCGAACCCCGGTTCTCCCACACAGACAACCCTCCCTCAGCCGAGCCGCTGAACACCAGTGGACCCTGAGACTGCGGAGGGCACAAGAGACACAGTTGTCATGGTGATTTAAGTCTTTACTCTGTGTGTGTGTCTGTGTACACGTGTCTTAGAGTGAGTGTATGCATGTTAGTGCAAATGCAAGAGAAGTGTGTGAACAGTTTTAAAATGTCTCTGTGCTTCTGCTGCTGGTTATAAATGGATTTTGCGTTTTGCATGATAAACAACACAGAGGATGACAATGATGTGCTACGCTTTAATGCTTCAGGCATATTATGATGATTGCAAATTGAAAAAAAAATGTGCATATCCAGCTCTGGGTTTCAATATTCATAAAAAAGCCTTTTTTCGCTCAAAATATATACAGTATGCTCTAAAATTGGACGAGCTCCACAGCTTACATCTTAACAAATATCTTTGATTTCCATTTGAAAGCAATAAACAAGGAAAGCTTGCGTGAGGATGATGTGAAGAAATATAGCCGTTTGATTTCCGGGGAAGAGGCTTTTTCACAAATTACTAATCAAGAGTTTGAAAAACTACGTTAGACAGCCACAGAAGGGAAACGAAAAAACTCTTCAAGTTAAAAATAGGCTGAAAATGAAAACAGCTTGAGCATCCTCCGTGTGAAGAGAGCGTGATGGTCAGCAGGTGAGTGACCCACCCACCTGGATGGAGGTGACGGCTTCCTGGTGAGCATTGACTGACTGGCAGTTTTGGAAAGTGTCCCAGCTCCAGGCTTGAACTTTCCCCCCGTCTGCGGGGTGACAGAGTGTGAGGTTAATACGCGCTGACAGGCGACTGGCAGTCATTATTGTGGGTTACGGTTGACCCACCTGAGCCTGGCTGCCTAAACTGTGTGCCTCCATCACTGTGATTCAGCTCGATAACTCTGAGCTGCTCTCCCTAACTCACTGGCAGATGATGCCACATTGTCAGACTCTGCATGCATATTAGTCCCATAAACAACAACAACAACAACAACAACAACAACAAAAAATGGGCACATACATGCACAAAAATAGATATGTCACCAACACATACTGTCCTCAGGAGAACACACCTGATCCAGTGATGATGTAGCCATCCTCCTCCGGCACAAAGCAGAGCGCGGTCACAGCGTTGAATGTGTAGATAGACTTAACACACTGCCCTGAAGGAAACAGTAAAAATCTAATTTAACTGACAGGGCGCAGGCCATCAGTCACACAGGCAAACATTGATTACGATGCACACATTTCCCACACACAACCCTCAGGCTCCATCTACCTATATATGTATGTCACTCTATGTCACTGTGTGTGTGTGTGTGTGTGTGTGTGTGTGTGTGTGTGTGTGTGTGTGTGTGTGTGTGTTTAAGCCTACCAATACTCAGGGCCCAGATCTTCACATAGCAGTCCACTGAGCCACTCAAGATAAACCTCTCTTTGTCGGACAAAGACAGGGACCAGGCTGTCGAGGGGGTACGCGCAGACCAAACAAAGAGCAGAATGGGGACAGAGGAGGGGAGACGGAAAGAGAAAAGAGATTACGCTGGCAAAAGGCTGTAAATAAGTGATGATGCGCAAAATAAAAAAGAGGAGACCGCAAGACAAAGACTGAAAATGACTAAAAAGGAACCATGTAATTAGTAAGAGAGACTGGTTCGACTGAGCTGCGTCATCAGTTCACTTCTAGACTTGGTATTTTAAGTTGGGGAAGCAGGTGGGGAGGGGATGTAGGAGGAGAGCCGGAGATGTGTTGGAGTGCAAATGATGGAAGGCTGCCTGCTTCAGACAGACAGTGAACTCTCTAAAGTGTCCACTGTGGTTACCTCTCTCTGGGCTGATCTGATGAACTGCTCCTATAATTACCAAACCGCAGGACAGAGGCATTACTCAGCTCTGCTCGGCCCACATGTTAGGATGTGTGTGTGCGTGTGTGTTTCCTCACCCAGCCTCTTGCAATACTCAGGGGGAGGTGCTGCCAGACAGGTGACCCCGCCGGTGTGACCTCCTAAGTTCTTGTGCTCTGTTGCAGTGGGAACGTGCCACACCTTCACTGTCGTATCTCGACTTAAGAGTGAGAATGACGGACGGGAAGAAAAAGGGAGGGCCCAGGAGGAAAGAAAGAGAGAGGGGGGAGAAAACAAGCGAAGTTAAAAGGCGTTCCACATAAACCGCAAGAGATTTGCGCCGAGTGATCAGGCAGAGGAAGAAAACCAAATATATGTCAGACAGCGAGGGAGAGAGCAAGAGCCTATTAAGTGATAAATTAGGTGAAATGTTCACTTTGCATATCCATTATGCAAATCGAGTCTTCTTTTCCTGCTTTACCTCCCAGAAACCACCAGGTTGTCAACAGCAACCACGCAGGTGACTATGTCACTGTGACCCTGCAACAGCCTCAAGCGAAACTTCGCCTTCTCCCACGACGCTTTGAGGGATGTAAATTCAGCTTCTGTAAAAGAAATGATTTGTGCAATTAGCAGTGTTGACTCATCAGCACCCTGGCTCGTTAATCTACACACTTCTTCAATATGGATTAGTCTGCCACTGCAAAGCGTGGGGCTAAATTAGCTCCAAGGATGCAAAACGTGGGCCCTGTCTTCAGGGAAGCATATGCAGCCAGTTGGTTTTAAAACTGGCAGCCTCGTGAGCTTGTTAGGACTCCTTCGGGGCAAAGAAGAATAATCTGATTTTAGATGTTAATCACAAATTAGGGCACCGCTTTGTGCTTTTAACTGCCAGTGACAAATCGTAACGGCAATCTCTCCAGCCACTTTTCTTAATTATCCCACCTTCCTGCCGTAGTAGCCGCTCCTCGTCAGAGCCCGCGCAGTCGCCTGACACGTCCCGACAGTTATCTGACACCTTGGCCGCCGCTGTCCTTTCCCGCTCTCTGCCCATCTCCGCCTTCCTCTGCCTGGCAGCCGGGGCTGGCGCTGCTTGAGCTCTGGACTCCTCTTCTCCCTTAAGGATCTTGGAGGCTGGAGGCGTCTGTGATGGAAGGGCCTCAGGGACATCCTCCCTGTGCCAGTGCAGAAAGCAGGTGCTGAATATATAATCGAGATGCAAACTGCACACAGTCACAGCTTGGTGACAGTGAGGATACCTGCGGAGGATCTCCAAGTGTCATACAAACTAAAATAATACTCCTGTAAGAGTAGTAGTCTGTAGTCTGCCTGCCAGGAGAAAATCAGCGTACTTCATTCAGTTTTATGTTAATGTCCACACACATGCGGATTTCCCTCCTTAGGGGCTCCAATAAGGACAACGACATCCCTGAATGATGTTTACACATGACGAGCAGAAGAAAGTTCCAAATTTCCTAAAGCATGACAGTATTTGACCTGCAATGTGTTTGGATAGACATACAAAACAGATCAAAGGCTTCAAAGTGAATGTTGTTGCTTTTGAAGAATTATGTTTCTCTTCATCTGCCCCCCCACCCGTGGCTGGTACCTCTCCCTCACTTCCTTACACTTGTCTTTTCATCTTCTCCTTTTTTCCGTCTCCCACAATCCCAAGAGTTTGCTGCGGGCCAGAAAGCTGCAGCTGAAGCTCAGCCAATCTGGAACGAAGCTCCGCCTTCCTGGAGATCTGAGAAGGGAAGAGGCACGAGATTGGTTGTAAACCAAGCTGCTAAATCCACAAGTTGTTTATATGCACAACCAACATACCCGGCCTGTCTCGATTTATTAGACTGCAGCCCGCAACATACAGCATACTCCTGTTAGATTGTGAGCTTTGAAATATGCATGAATGAGTGAATCAAGCGTGTCAATTTTAGATTAGGTGGCTGGTTCCTCGGTTAAAGGAGCACTCCCCTAGTTTTTATTTCTCAATTTATTTGTCAGCGTTTTACTCTGCCTGTGAAAATCAGTGTTTGTATCTTTCGTGGCTCTCGGCGGAGCTTCGAAATCATCGTGGTTTTTACCAGCAGGAGATTGCGGAATACAGATTTTTAAAACACGGGTTCAGGCATTTGAAAATCTCCAAGGCGCAGTGCATCTAACACGCTTTTGCATTGTGGGAAATGTATTCTTAAAACAGAACAATAAAGTGTTGCTGTGTGATCGTAATATTTGATCATCAGCTGTGGAAGAGCCACTTTAATCTAGGTAAGACTAGTTAAGACTGCCGTCTACTTTTCTAATTAAAAATGGAACCAGCAAATAGATCTGTCAGATCAATTATTTAAAGAAAAGGCACAACGTTTCACTCTAAAACAGGAGTATCAAACATGCAGCCTCTGCAGGCCACAACTGGACCACCTATTGTGGCATGCACATATATATAAATACCTAGAATGGACAGGAGGGCAGGCTAGAGGTAGCAGAGCTGAAGATTTTCATTAGGAGTGGATTAGATCAGAATGACAGCTCAAATAAGTATCAAAGCAGAGATGGTTTGGAGTTGTGCAGGGGAGGGATAGTGGAGATACTGGACAAAGGATGCTGAATGTGGAGCTGTGTGTAGTGAAGGAGGACATGCAGAGGGCTGATGTGAGAGAAGAGGATACTAAGGATAGGTGGGAGGAAGATGATCGACTGTGGAAACTCCTAAAGGGAACAGCCAAAAGAAGAAGAAGAAGAAGATTGTATTTTGTTGGATAAAAATTGTTTTGAAAGAGGTTAATGATTCAGACCTCTAAGATCATGACATGAGCCATTCTTCTCATTTTTACAGGCTTCTTATAAACAAAGACATTCCCTGTGGCAAGTAGGTTTTGGAATGAAGATCCATGATCACAAAGTTACAGGTTTCTTTGTAATAACAGAACGTGGAAAAACTGCACTTATTTTTCTAAAACATCTCAGGTTGCACTTCATCTGTTTTGTGAATGGGAGGCTTGTTAAACGCATTCAGAAAGTCGATCTTCACATTGTATTAAAAAAAAGGAGAATTTAAAAGTCTGCTTTTATTACATGATTACTATGAAGTGTTTTCACCGGTAGGGCCCACCTGAGATCAAACTCGGTTCCTAGTGGCCTATGAACTTAAATGAGTTTGACACCGCTGCTCTAAAATGTAGCGAAGTAGCGAAATAAATGGTAATGCTGAAGGAAAGCACATCAAAATTAAGTTTCTTCTCCCACACGGCAAAGTAACACTTCATTTTTCACCTTTATTGGATTATTGTGATCTGCTCTTGATGAAAGAATCCCACTACGTTGGATACTCTAAACCATTGTGCCTTACCTTTTATTACTAGCTGTGAAAACTGCACATAACACTGTTCTCTAAAGTGATAAGAAGCCAGCTGTATATGTCCAAAGACTAAAGCAGGCTGTTATAAATGCATCTCTCCTTGGCCTGGTTCCTTCCTCTGATTGGTTTAAATACACATGTGTTTAAACCGCGAATGTTTGCTTGCAGAGTCTAAATAAAGTCAGACGCACCTGCTCCTCTTCCTGGTTTCTCCTATGGAACAAGCTGAGATGTTTGAACTGGTTAGTATGGGGATTTTTAAGCTATTTTTTAAAAGACTGCAGAAGCAGCAGGTGCATTTACTCCTAAATTTGCACTATAATTGATTTGAAATTGTAGCCGTTTTGATCTTTTCCTGCACATAAAGTCGATATCATCTTCCCTGTATTGGTTTTTTAATCTAAACTTTCATCACATTAAGTAAAGGACACAATAAAGCCACTTTCAGCTGCTTCCTTATCCACGAGGGGTCGCCACAGCAGGTGGCTTTGCAGATGTTTTTTTTATGCTGGCTGCTTTTGCTGACGTAACCCCCAGGGGATTGGTTTCTCCTCCTGGGATCAAACTGAGGATCTTTCACTTGTTAGGCGAGTGTGTAAACCACTACATTGTGAAGCAAAGGATGCAATACTAAAAACTCTGAATATAACTGCATTTTAACAACACTGCAAGGAAAATGTTGCTACTCTTTTATGTTTTTCAGTCGCTTCATCACATTGCAATAGAGAGACGATCTGTTTTTATAAATAAGAACTGATTTAATTTGCACAATATGTTTGTTATTGTCACCGTTTCATATTACCTTTATGTTTTGATTCGTTTTTTTATGACGTAAAGTGTAAATGCTCCCGACTGACTTCCTCATAATCAGCTGATTTTTTAGACTTTATCATTTGGGTTTGCTCAATGATACCATCAAATATGTCAGTGGTTGTTAATCCTGTTAATCTTGTGTCATTTTTCTTTTTGCATAAGATGGCGTGTCCCTTTCACTCACTTTATGAAACTTTAGAGGGAAGCAAGGTCATTATGCTAACAGTGAAACTAAAAAAAGAACTAAACTGATACAAGCTAAATCACTCTTTGAAACAAAATTGAATTAAAAACAAAATGTCAAAAAACTCCGGCGGGAAGCATCCAGTTGCTGTGATACTTGTAGTGTCCTAATCTGCTGGCTCATCTCAGATCATCCTCTGTGATCCAGGTCCTACTTCATTTTCAGAATAGATATATTCAGGATCCTCTTTGTGATATCTTTCCAAACTGAGGGTTTTACTGCATATACATAATTCTGGCAGCACAATATTATAACCAGTATTTTACATAAGTGGGGCTCATTTATTTTAGTTTAACATCCATTTCTGTTTCTTAAATGGACAGGTATGCATAAACTTCTATTATGTAAGGTAGCAAAAACTTTTTACCCTAACTACAGCTGGAAATATGCATAGTTACACCATAAAGGTCAGGTTTAAGCCAAGAAATTATACAGAATCTGATTATACAGAACATGTCAGTACCAATGTTGCTTCTTCATTTCACAGCCAAACGCTGCATTCGTATGTGCTGAAATGTGACTGTATTAGAAAATGCCTTTGGCACAGAGGGAATCACGGCGAGATGATGGAGATGAACCTGGTATCTAAACGCAGGTAAATATTACAGCTTTCACGTGCTTTGACTGGCCATCTATCTCAAATGTTGATATGACCCTTGAAGGTTTACCCAGCATGCAATGTTTGACGTTTTCTCCAGTGAATGATGAGAAAACAAATCAAACATGAAGGATGCCATTGCTTGTTTGTGTTACTCCATGTCACAGAGATTAAACTGGTGTCATGCAATTGAAACTATGATGTACAAAGTTTGTCTTTAGACTTTGACACCTGGAGTTTTATATATGTTATTATATATACAGTTATAGATAGAGAGAGAGAGAGAAAAGCTCCAAATTTCAGCCCACCTGAGGCCCTGCAACTCATAAAATGCTTATATAGTAAGAAGATAACAACTTTCATGGATTCATTAAATAGACTAAAGTTACTGCACAAATCAAATGAGCTGGCTCTGAGGGGTCAGGTGGGAAGCACTGGTTGTTTTTCATTGAATGAACGTCCTCAAACTGACGGAACCAGCTAAACTTAAGGTTTAAAGCTCCGTCCAGATCCTTTACACGTGCTTTTAAACGTGCCTTCATCTAAGAATATATAATTAAAAGAAAAACGATCCTATTTCAGATGATGTGCAGGCTATTTTCGACAACTATGAATGCAGGTGTGTCTTGAAATTGAAATTTTGGCTTGCATTGTTTGTGCACAAAATGTTTGGGAAAAACGCTGCCAAATGCCTTTCAGCTGGAAATGTGTGTCACGCCATGCATGCATGCATTTACAGTCCTGCTGCCAGAACCAGGGGCAGCTCAGTACACGGAAATCACTGCTGTGGGGCTCGGCCACTCTCTTATTGCATTCACATTCTGGTCTTTAACACGCAGAAGCTCTCCTGAAGTTTCTGATTATTATATTTTCCAGATGCATTCGGCTCAACCTGTGATCTTCTGCTGTTCCTGGGGCGAAAACTGTCAAATTATTCATTGCACGGTTATTATTAATGCATGTTAATCATGGCTTTACGATGCCAACACTGTTAGTTTTAAGAAGCCTTACTTCACACCTTTTTGCAGCTGACTTGTACTGTGTGGCAAACCTCTAATGCTTACATTGACTGTGTGGTCTATTGAATAGACAGCTTTGTTGTAGTGACTGTCAGCAGGTCAATATCTATCTGATGTTTTTAATTTAGGCTAAATGTGTGTCTGTGCTGCTCTTGCAGGTATAACCTCGTGCTTCACCTGAGGGAAATTTATTCAGGATTTACACACAGGCTACACGGAGATGTAATGAAGAGGGAAAGGCGAATGAAGTGTTTCTGTACCTTGAATCTTTCCTCTGGGGTGAGATTGATTTTTATTTCCAGATTTTCAATCTGTCTCAACTTCTTCTGCAGCTTCCTCACCTCCCCCATTGGCGTTGTCTAACCCGGTTAGCTACACTTTAAAACTGGCTTTCAAGTTGGAAGAGAGCGTCAAACAAACAGCATTTCCTTTAAATAAAGAGTCTGAAGCGGTTTAAATAAATAAAGATGCATCGAGAGGCTTAGCAGGGCGGCTCAGAGACGTGTCGCCGGATGTTGACGATGTGTTAGAGGTGTATTACTGTCCTTACAGCGCCATCATGTGGCCCGTTCAGAAAGAGGTGCTAAATCCCGTTAATAAATAATAAAAGTACACCATGTCCTTACTTAAAAACACTGTAATGCGTATGTACGGTTTCGCATACACGAAATGATATAACTGTGTGAGGCTCTTCTTCAAAATCCAGGCCCTGAAGGTCACCATGACAACCGGAGGACAGAGCTGTAAAACTGTGCTGCATTCAAATGTACTCCCCATAGCTTGTATTTCTGAGCGTCCGACGAGTGAAAGACACTCGTTGAAAAATAAATGAATAAATAAAAAATTTAAGGAAACACAAAGTCGGTTAAACTTCATTATTCAGAGATAACAATGTGTCCAGTTAGGAAGCACTAACCACTGTGGATCATTTAACCTGCTTTGGTGCAAAGAAAGTGACAACATGAATAGTGGAGAGGCAACAACAAACAGCGCTCCCCCACAAAAGTGTATGCATTTTATCCAAATGCTTTATTAATCCCAGTGGAAAATTGTATTGTTACAGGTGGTCACTTTAAATATAAATATGAAAGATTAAAAAAGTTAACTCTCTATAAAAAATAAGTAAAAATAAGTGCAATATTAATTTTAATATTCCAAAGTTAAAATGATACTATGCAGAGTATAGACAGGATATTGCAAGTGAAAATAGTCAATTTATGATAAGGAAAGTTGTAAAGATGGCCAGAGGTAGGAATGATGTCCTGTAGAATTCTGTAGTGCATGTGGCTGAATGAGTATTTCCTGAACACGCTCCAGCACAAGATGAAGACAGCGTGACGGATTGTGCAATATTGACAATAGCTTAGACAGTATCCTCCTTTCTGACACCTCTGTCGGAGAATCAGGCTCCACACACACAACATTATTGGCCTTGCGAATCAGTTTATTCACTCTGTTGTTATCCACTTCCCACATTCTGCTGCTCCAGCACACTACAGCACAGCACAGCACAGCACGGCTCACGACAGACTCATTTTGCATGTGGTGTCCATAGATCATTGCATTCAGTTTGTGTACTATTTTTCTTTCTTTTTTTTCTAATTTGCTTTTTCCTAGTGTGCTTGTCATTAATGCATGAGACACTATCTGCAGGCCATTCAGGTTGCAGAGGTACTCCACCTCCTCCTCCTCGACTCAAGAGTGGTAGAAGTCGTAGATCCATAGAAGGGCATTAACCCACCAGGTCTGGTACCTGCTCCTTTACTTGAAGTGGAACAGGAGGAGCACTGAC
>NW_024582441.1:1471124-1531527 GCF_018398535.1 Haplochromis burtoni
TTTACAGAGCAACAGCTGACACATACTCATTAAAAGTTCTAATATTCACCAAAGTCTAACCGTACAGTCGTCGCCAAAGGTTTTGAGAATGACACAAATACTGGTTTTCACAAAGTTTGCTGCTTCAGTTTTTATAATAGCAATTTCCATATACTCTAGAATGTTATGAAGAGTGATCAGATGAACTGCGAAATCCTTCTTTGCCATGAAAATGAACTTAATCTCAAAAATTCAATTTCCGCTGCATTTCATCATTCAGCATTTCATGCCATAAAAGGACCTGCTGAGATCATTTCAAAAAATTTCTCATCAACTCAGGTGAGAATGTTGACGAGCACAAGGCTGGAGATCATTATGTTATGCTGACTGAGTTAGAATAGCAGACTGGATGCATTAAAAGGAGGGTGATGCTTGAAATCGTTGTTCTTCCTATTAAACATGGTTACCTGCAAGGAAACACATGTAGCCATCATTGCGTTGCATAAAAAGGGCTTCACAGGCAAGGATGTTGTTGCTACTAAGACTGCACCTAAATCAACCATTTATCAGATCATCAAGAACTTCAAGGAAAGAGGTTCAATTATTGTGAAGTAGGCTTCAGGGCCCCCAAGAAAGTCCAGCAAGCGCCAGGATGGTCTCCTAAGGATGATTCAGCTGCGGTATCAGAGTGCCACCAGTGCAGAGCTTGCTCAGGAATAGTAGGAGTCCATCTGCACGCACAGTGAGGCGAAGACTTTTGGAAGACGGCCTGGTGTCAAGAAGGGAAGCAAAGAAGCCACTTTTCTCAGAAAAAGCCATCAGGGACGAATTGATATTCTGCAAAAAGTACAGCGAGTGGACTGCTGAGGACTGGGGTAAAGTCATTTTCTCTGATGAAGCCCCTTTCTGATTGTTTGGGGCATCTGGAAAAAGGACTGTCCAGAGAAGAAAAGGTGAGCACTACCATCAGTCCTGTCTCATGCCAACAGTAAAGCATCCTGAGACCATTCATTTGTGGGGCTGCTTCTCATCCAAGGCAGTGGGCTCACTCACAATTTTGCCAAAAAACAGCCAAACATCCTCTGAAAGCAACTTCTTCCAACCATCCAAGAACAGTTTGATGAAGAACAATGCCTTTTCCAGCATGATGGATCACCATGCCATAAGGCCAAAGTGATACCTAAGTAGCTCGGGGAACAAATCATCTTGGGTCCATGGCCAGGGAACTCCCCAGACCTCAGTCCAATTGGGAACTTGTGGCCAATCCTGAAGAGGCAGGTGGACAAAGAAAAACCCACTAATTCTGACAAACTCCAAGCATTGATTCTTATGAAAGAATGGGTTGCCATCTGTTAGGATTTGGCCCAGAAGTTGATTGACAACATGCCAGAGATCTAAAAACACTCAAGCAGCAAACTTTGTGAAAACTAATATTTGTGTCATTCTCAAAACTGTTGGCTATGACTGGATAAGGCTTTTTTCAAGTAAATACTGTGAGTGTTTCTATTTCTTGCTCTATTTATTGTCTGAAACGCAGTGAAGCCTGCTTAATCATTAAAATTGCCAAAAAGAGCAGTATCTGTCAGATTTTATGGAAATATTAATTGGACAAAACAAGACATTTATGAATGTTATTTTAGCCCCGCTAAACATTTGAATTTATTTATAAGCCAAACTAATCAAATTATAAAACTGGTATGCAATATACTAATTTTCTCTGAGATAACATGTTCCTGTCTGCATGATTAAGAATTACTTACACAATTATTTACTACTGAACCAAATGCTCTTTGAACTTTGCTGACTATTTTTCCACCTACAGGTTGTAATTATGCCTGTTGGAATGTTTTAGAGAAGAACATTTGGCATCGTTCACTGCTAACTGGGGTATAATTTTATTTATAGGGAATCTTACCCGGTGTTGCATGGTAACAGTAAATTTTAAAAAACAAATGTCAATGCAATATTTTAAGCTGTTTTCAGGATGTTACAGAGGCTTGAAGTGACAGATTTTGTATATTTCCCGAAGACATTTCCCCGTGATATTTTGAGGATGCGTTGGGACAACAGATTATAGCCGTTCAGTCTTAAACTCTTGGAAAGTGCTGGTTAGATTTCATCTGGTGATTGCATTCATGGTCCTTAGTTAATGAGCCCTGACCACTTTTGGTGCACAGATAACCATGTTTTTTGTTATTCTAGGAATATATTGTATATACACAGACAGCTCCATATCGTTGCTTACATATTCGTCTAATGAGTGAAACATTCCTGGTTTCAATCCAGGAGACACAGAGACACAAATATCTTTGAGTTTTTGTATGGAAAGGCATTCAGTGTAAAAAATAATCTGCCAAATCAAACACGTGGAGCTACCTGCTGTGGACATCCTTTGTGGATAAAGGCGTAGCCAAAAGTAGCTACACAGTAGTGCACATGGTTATAGGTTTGCGCTTCTTGCTTCACGGCAAGAAGCTCAAACCTGCTGGTCTGCTGGGATCTTGGCGCTTGCATGATCAGTCTGTAACCTATGTGGGTTCTCTCCAGGTTAATTAGTAATTCTAAATTGGCCTTGAATGGGAGAGTGAATCACCATCTTTCCATCTCTGTTAGCCCTGCAATACACAGGCAGTCTGTACTTTTAAAGGTACAGGAGCCTCGGGGAGCTTTGTGGGGTTTCTCACCAGTGCCACTGGGGAGTAACAGTTTTGAGTTTATATGTATATATAGAATTATAATTATTATTATTATTATTATTACTGTTAAAATTCTGTCATCAAAAACCTAGGAATCATCAAAAGATATATATGTGGGATATATTTTCTTTATTTTTGAATTTATGTATTTTGGACTGTGTCGTGAAATTAACACAACTCATAAAGGGATCACTGTAAACGTTGCTGTATGCACTGGTAAAACTGAACAAATGATCTAAAAAAGTGAATCAAAGTGTAAATACACACAGTGCCGGTTCACCCTCTTGAAGAGATTTATGGAAGCTTGTTTCAACTGCTGTATTTTCTTTTCTTCTTTTTTTTGTTTCAGAGCTCAGTTGAAAATTTGTGTTATTATCTAAAAAATAATTTTAAAAAACCCCTGATAAATCAGTGCTTCCATGAGATTCCTCCAATAACCGTTTATCAAAACTGCGCTGTCAAGATTGCTTGAATGACCACAGATTTCTTTAAAGCTCTCTTAATACTGAGAGAGCATCCAGGTGTACCAGACCTCTTTCCAAAAAAACTCAGTTGGTTCATTTTAAAAACATGTTTATAAACCTTTTACTAATGAAACATCCCTCTGGTAACATTTCAATTCAATTCCGTTTTATTTATGTATGTTCAAATCATATCAGCAGTCATCTCAGGGGGCTTTATATTGTTGGATAAAGACCCTAAAATAATACAGAGAAAACCTCAACAATCAGATGATGCCCTTTAAACACGTACTTTGTGAAAGTGGGAAGGAAAAACTCTCTTTTAACAGGAAGAAATCTATAGCATGACCAGGCTCAGGGAGGTGCACCCGTCTGCCTCGATCAATTGGGAGTGAAAAAAAGACATACTTTGAAAGAGAGACAGAAATTAATAAAAACAAATGATTAAATGTGGGGGTTTTAAGTGCCACTAGCAATGTTATAGCAATGTTATTGATAAATATTTCAGAAAGGTAATAATTTGGAAGAATAATTTTAGGGAATATTACCTTTAAAAATAACCTTTTGGGAACAAAAACTTTTGGCATTATGGGCAGTGATAATATAGCTATTTAAATGTTTGCTACTGCTGTCTTGGCCAGATCTCTCCTGAAAATTGCCTCTTTTTTTTATGTCAGCGACTCTTACCTGGATACACAAAGGATAAATTAATGTCTCTTTGTCATCTCTCATGTTCTGTCTGGCTCAAAAGGAGTTAATGTCATTCATGAGAGATATGTTTGACAGATTATAGGCCAACAACTCATTTACAACAGTTTAAATACCAGAAATTACTTTTTGTCAGGAGATCCCTTTTTGCATGACACCAGTTCTGGTCCCCAGGAAGAGTGACAAAGTAAAGTAATCATGTGTGTATATTGTTTAATAATGGAACAAAGTCATTTGAGTCTAGTGCCTCACAAAAAACCCCAAAAACATTAATTGGGCAGACCGGTTATGGCCCGCGGGCCGAGTGTTGGACACCCCTGACAGTACTGACTTAATTTATATTTCTGACCACAAGTAAACGCACCACTGGGGACTTATTCACTTGGTAAGTAAAAGCTGGCATGCGATACAGTGAAATAATTATTTATTTGTTTATTTTACTGCTACCACTACTACCACTCAAAAAAACACGACCAGCTGATCGCGGACTTTTTAGATTTTTTAAATTAACTGCCTGACAGAAAGCGGAAGTGACGTCACTGCACACGCTTCTTTTGTCTGACGACCTTATCAGGAGGAAGTGAAGCTCAGACGAAGCGACTGGCTCACCGGAGGGAAAAAAACGAAAAAAAAGAGAGCGAGAGAAAAAAAAAAAGAGGAGGAGGGGGGGAAACTTCACTGATTCACTGGAATTTGGACAGATTTGGAAACTGTGTCCAAACTATCCCGGCCTGCTGGAGCTTCGCGGAGGAAAGCGGAGTCGTCAGCTCCGGTAAACGCCACTCTTCTCCACGCAGTCGGTAGTAAATTTTGATAGATTCGGTCGACTCTGCTGCCGCCTCTCCACCCGTCCCCACAGCCGGAAGTCTGTGAGGATGGTCTATTTTTTTTTCTTCGCTTCAGTTTTTTTTATGCTTTTGGTTTTTTTCATTGCTTTGCGTTTATTTTTTCCCGAGCGGGAAGGCAGCACAGGCTCACACTGTGTGTCTGCTAAATGTATGTTAATCAGCACGTCGGGCCTGAATAACTGCAGGATGCACGGAGGCCAAATGGAGACCTGCTGTAGATATGCGCCTTACATTGTTCCGATGTGTGGCGTTTTATGAAAGTTCATGTTTTTGTAGTTCTTTTAGGTCTACTTTATTCCGCAGAGCAAACTTAAAGCTAAGTAGCTGGATGTGGATCCCTTTTAATGCCGCTAAATACTGACATATAGGAAAGCGGGCAGGAAAGTTTAACCTCATATTATTTAATAGTGCTTTTTAACACATCTGGACGCTTAATCAGAGCTACAGTTATGGAATTACAGCTGTATGGAGCCAAACACTTGCACCCAGACAAGGCTGTAATAGGCAACCAAACTAAAAACTAAAAGTGGGTGTGACAATACATGTTAGTTACACGGAAATAATAAAAAGTAACACAAATTCTCAACAAAACAAAAAAGAAAAACTAAACTAAACAGTATTTCATATATTCCTTAATAATCTGAGTGCAATAGGAAATATAAGTTACAAGTCTTCACTTTTAGTCTGATACGTTTTAATTGTGGACACATTCAGTATGTGGGATATCTGTGCACACGTTTAGTCGAGTGTTTTTATTGATCTGAGCTTCTAAAATTCTCCCTTGTACAAACATCCCTTGTAATCTAATAGATAAAAAGATCAAAACATTACTAAACATTTTCCAACAAAAGAAACTAAAATGTAACCAGCAAACTTAATATGGAAATTAATGAACAATAAGACAACAAACAATTAAGACAAAAGTAAAAGCTAATTGAAATATCTCTAACGACTCATCCATGAGACCAACATGCTAGTTTTGCTTTTCTTATCATATAAATGTACCAACTATCTCAAAAATCTATTACATTAATCTGACAAAAAAAGTACTTTCTGAATTATTGACATCTCTTAAAATCCCCCCAGTATAGCCTCTGTAATATCATGAAAACAGTGATGCGGTACAATTCTGTTTTCTTTTAAGTTAGAAAAATTGGGTGATACCCACATGTTCATGGATTGTCTTATATGTTAAAGATCCTGGAGAAACAATGTAATATCAAAATGATAAACAGTGTATTACAGTACCATCTATATTACTCATAGACAGCAGTATCTCGCACTGGTTCAGACCTGAACCTAAAGAAAATTGTATTAAATGAAGCTTAATTAAACATTAATGCTTATGAAGTGAAACTTTTAAATCAACAGAGACTCTTTTGGGATTTTTAGTCTGAGCAACAGCACATTTTCTTCTGCGACATAATTATCTCATTAATTAAGAAAAACAGAATCTTTCTCCCCCTTTCTACTTTTCCCTTTTAAACTGTATCTGTAGCAATAACATGTCACAGGAATGAGCCTAGTGCTTCCCCAAGAGACCCACACCTTCAGGGACCCTTTAAAAAAAACCTCCACCCTCACACTGGGGAGTTAGTGTCTAGTAATTTGATTAACTGGGTCTTTTATTTAGTACCCACAAAAGTTTTTGCCAGAGCCAAAAGAAAACAAACAGTGGGAGTGCATGTATTTCTACTCAGTAATATACAAAGCTCTTAACTGTATTTTTTTTTCTTGAACTGGAAAACACCCTGTCAACCAGGTTTTCTTACAGTCTAAATATTTCGTATCACAAAGGAAAAAAAGCAGAAGTGTAAGTTATAAACTTCACATTGGCCTCATTCAGGGCTGATTTTGACCCTGGGGCCATATCAGCATAGTTAAAGTAACCACAGTGCTTCACACAGGATAAGTGAATCAAACCTGGTTACAGGTGAGAATAAAACAAACAAACAAACAAAAAGTGTCACCACAGTGTTAGAACCTCCATCGTGCCGTTTAACAACCCCTCAGACTCTTTGCAGTCATTTGCTGTGAGTTTCTTTAAAATAATTTCGCCTCCTATTGATTTTTGGAGGATTGTTTTGTTTTGCTTTTAGCAGCCAGAATTACATGAATTTCATTTCTCTACTTTAGTTTCAATGTCCTGGTTTGGCTTGTTGGTACACTGAGGTTAGAAGTGAAACAGTCTTTGCTTTTTATTCTAAAACATGTCACAACAACATGCGCTGCGTCAACACACTTTGTCTGCTTTACACCCGCCCCTACGGTGAAGCGACTGATATGGCGAGGCTCTTTAGGTCCAACCTTATTACCTGATCCCCATCTCGAAGAATGTCAAGATTCAGATTTGTGGTTTTCATTATTTCTCTTGGTTTTGCTAACAAGGTGTATGTTCTCAAATTAATTGGTGCTCTGCAGTGTGCAGTCAGCACTCAGGAAGCCATGTCATATTTTAGGAATAAGGTGCACAAATGAACTGAGAGGGTTGATAAACCATTACTACTTTTTGTTAGGAGGCCCGGAGGCCTCCTAACAGGAAATCCTTGTAGTGGGTGAGCCCTTAAAACAGTAATGCATTGATCTGGTATTTGTCTTGTCATTGATCTGCAGGAGAATAATGTAGTACATGCTCTTTGGTGTGGGAAACATTTCATTAAGGTCTTTCTCATTAGACATAGAAACACACTGCATGAGCATTTTCACTACAATTTTTAATTACTCTAGTAGAAATGTCTTCTCTTTTTTTTTAGTCCTAATGTACACAAGCAGCTGTGAGGGAAACAGGCTCCGCTGCCACTTCATTAGGTACACCTAACTCAAACCAATGCTTTTTCTTTTTTTTATTAATAAGCTATCCAGTGAATCGTAAAGCTAAAAAAAATTAATTTTCTGTTAATATAGTTTTATCGATGGGTCCTCCCTCCCACTTTGAGTGTTTTAATGTTAGACTAAATGTAATATGGCACAATGCATGTACCATTATTACAAATGTCAGCTTCCAAATCAACTCTAAAGTTAGACTTTATGTTTTATATAAGATACATTTAGCTCATTTTAATAAATAATAATAAATTCTAGTGTTGGCCAGCTGTGATGGAAAGTTTTTAAATCTTGCTGCTTTTGTGTCGTTGCAGAAATGATGGAAGACTCTCATTTTAATTCATCATATTTCTGGTCCCCAGTCCCGTCTATGCCCGGACAGGTTAGGCTACAAAATAATTTACTGTTCAATCAGTTGATGACGGGGAGAGAATGTTTCCGTCAAAGAAAAATCTCCTTTCTCCTGACAGATTGAGAATGCCATGTTCCTAAACAAAGTAAAAGAGCAACAGGAAAAAAGCGCTTCCTTCTCTGCTTCCCCTGCATCTCACTACCAGACGACTCTTCTCACCATCCCCACGCCTGGGGCCAAGACAGATGGAGGAGGCCAGGCTGGTAGTGCGGCGCACCTCCACCCTCCGCACAGCACCCAGAACATCACAGTGTTGCCTGTCCCCTCCACAGGCATCATGACAGCAGGTGGGCTTGTTTCTGTGTTTAGAAACCTTTAAGCGTCTCTTTCTCAGTTTTGAGGTTGAAAGACTTAACATATTTGGGGATTGAGTTAAAAACACTGAAACACCAAATATTAAGGCCGTATTTAGATCCCATACCTTCAGTTTTTGAAGTATAATGTAACAGCAGTGTGTTAAATTATTTAGGTTATGAGAACAAACTTTGTAAATAGAGAAAATGGGAGTAAAATGAACAATTAATTCAAGGTTTTCCTCAACTGAGACAACTTTAGCGCGGTATTACAAACATTCTGCTTTGTAGTGCTATTGTTACACTTGGAGATGTAGATTATAGTTTTAAAAAAATGCCTTTGGCAACATGTTCTTGAAGCTGTAAATTGAATTCCTCAACCTCAGTGACACTGCTCATCTTAGACAATTTCTCATCTCTGCTCTTGTCTCTTTCTCTGCAGCTGGTCTGGTGATCACGACTCCTCAGGGAACTCTAGTCTCTCCAACCTCCTCTCAGTCGTTTGTGTCCGGCCATCCAGCAACAACCATGATTGTTTCAGCACTCCATTCTTCAGGTGAACAGCATGTTATTATACACACACACTGGCTAACTTGTTTCTAAGTACAATATTGTTACTATGTAAATGATTAAAACTTATATGGGTGGATCAAACAGTGTTATAGATTTACTACGATTCAGAACTCAGGGTATTGTGTAAAGCCTGGTTTATGGTCACCTTATTGGTTTTGGTATGTGTCAACTGTGACGCCGCTGCAGCCCCATGGCCGTTACTTACTGGCGCTTCAGTGTGCACTGAACTCGCTGAAGTCCTCTCCTAGATAATAGGTGCAGCAACTTTTCATCAGTGCTGGTACATGAGTAGAAGAATTAGAAAGAAGAAGCTAAGAATTCATAGCGATTTCTCCAGAAAGTCTCATTTTGAAGGTGTTGCTGCAGCTCCTTCTTTGTAATCTGAGAATGTCTGAGCTTCAGTATATATCATTGAGACCAGCACAATCGTATATATGTATGTACAGTATATATATGTATGTCGATGGGTGCGCTAAAGGCCCATTCTCTTCTGAGCTACCAAATGAAGTTTCGTTGTGTGAACACGTAATGACAATAAAGGATTCTTATTCTTGTGTCTTCATAGCTTCTCAGCAATGCTGTGCACACTGGGTTACAAAAGTTGTCAGGTGCACGACACACTGAAACAACACTTAACATGGTTTGTGCTTTTAGCACTTTCATGAGGGCTACTATAATGAGCATAAACCAGGTTTAATATGACTAATCACTGACTGAATCCCTCATCTGTGAAATATTTTGGCTTTTGGGGGGCATTCATATGTTCTCTTATGGAGCTGTTGAGACTATAAAAGAAAATTCTTACACTAAAAACTCAGGAGACAAAAATGTCTGAAGCATTTAATGATGACTTGATTACCTGGAACATGATCAAACCTGACTGAGAGTCTTTCTTGCAGTGCTAAGTTAGACTTTGTTCAGGCTATTCGTAAATTACATCTCCGAGCTATGAACACATCTGTGTCCTTGTCCACAAAGCACAGAGTGATCTGATGAGTAACAAAACCAGATTATTTTATTACCAAGCCTGTGTCAGTGACTTATGGTTCTGTCTTTTTAAGTAAATTTATGTCTTCCAGTACAATAGATGCTGTTTGAAACTGTTAATAAATGATTGGTGTCTTTGCTTTTAGAAAACAAACATAAATACAGATTTTCAGTATGAAAAGTGCCCATATTTATAAAAGAAGCACATCAATTTTGATCATGTGTCTGATGCTGTCCAAATGTATGCACATGTCACTGAAACACATTAGACTTCCTTCAGCATCTTCTGGTTTTCAGTTTGATGTCAATGCACCTACAGACCATTATGTAGATGGTATTTAAATAAGGGATGGAATTATTACAAACTTATTCCATCTTCTGCTTTCAAAACTCTGTCCCATCATCTTAACCTGTGACTGTCGATCTTCTCATAGACAAAAAAGAAGCGGACGGGAATCCACATGTGGTTGTGATGCCAGCGCCCTCCAAACGAGGGAGAAAGAAGAAGACCACAGTGTCTCGGGTTGGTCCTCTGGGCATGCCGGGAAATGAAACTGTAATACTGGCTCATCTGACGCCAGGTGGCCAGGTAAGAGAACAGCTACAGATGTGAAAAAGGAAGCGTGATGCAACGAACTGCTCATTAAATCAATTTTAATTTTATTATCAATAGGTGACAACTTTGCAGCATCATGCTAGAGATCCATATGATCTCTCAAATGAAGACGAAGACCATGCCTCGAAAGATAGCACGAAAACATACAGGTATTTATTTATTTATTTAATGTTTTTAAATACTTGCTCCTCATCTCCATTTGTTCTTGCTCTGGCTGTGAAATATGCATACATCTGTTTCTCTGTTCACTTCTGGAAATTAGCATTGAGATTTTCAGCTTTTGTAGATGACCTTGGCAGTGCTGGATATTAGCGTCTGACACGCCGACTCCTCAGACAAACACTCTTCACTGCATGTTGTGGCTGAACACACCGGCTTTGTGATGGATGCTTAATTCTTTACTAAAAATGTATTTGAGAAAACAAATACATGCTTTGTAGATGCTCTCTCCGTCTGCACACACTGGACACAAACCTGTCTTCTACTCTCCCCTTTGTCCTTATATAGCATGCTCTTTGAGCTGTGATCTCACTTCTGTGTCCTTCTCTTCCTCTTTTTTTATAGTACCTGTGTACCTTTCCTCCTCAGTTTTCACTGATTTCTCCCTTGACATTTCACTGTGTTGTCTGGTTGTGTCGTCTTTATTTGATTTAACCCGCCTTTGTCTTCATTGATTTTTTTTTTTCTTTTTTTTTCTTTTCATTTTCTGTGATATCTTATTTCTCTCTGTGGGTCATTGCTCCATTACCCTGTCTCCTAATCTTCTTCTGTCCCATCTTCTCTCTTTTTTTTTCTCCTCCTCTTGTACATCTCCCTCTTCTTCCTCCTCCTTGTACTTCCATCCCGTCCTTCCATTTCTCTGTCTCTACGCCTGTAGGTGCCGGATGTGTGCGGCGACCTTCTTCAGTAAGTCTGACATGCAGATCCACTCCAAGTCGCACACAGAGGCCAAACCTCACAAGTGTCCTCACTGCGCCAAGTCATTCGCCAACTCCAGCTACCTGGCCCAGCACATCCGCATCCACAGTGGGGCCAAGCCTTACACCTGCTCCTACTGCCAGAAATCTTTCAGGCAGCTCAGTCACTTACAGCAGCACTCACGGTACTACAGACCCCCCAACCCCATTACCCACCCATACCATATACCCTGTTCTCTTAACTTGTCCTGCTAAGACCCCTCCTATGTTCTTCTCCATCCTGGTGAAGACAGTGAAGTGCAGACCATATTACGTTGCCTTGTGGATGTTGGCTCGCATGTTGCCAGTTCCATCCAGTGACCTTTTCAGCATATTAAAATTCAGATGACACCTTTGAAGTCTGGCCTTTGGCCGTAAATTTTTTTTCTTTTGTTTTTTTTCCCCCTGCCTTTGTTTCTGTCTTTGCTGTGTTTGTGCAGGTCTTGCTCCTTTTTGCACTGCACCTTCTGTTCTTCTGTCTGCATGTGCTGTCATGTCTTCTGACACTGCTTCTTCCATAAACACACATACATATTTCAAATCTTTCAAAGTAAACTTCTAAAAAATAAAGTTGACAGTATTGTTGCTCTTTACCATTGTACAGCCCTTTGTGTTATTGATTTGATGGTTCATATCTTTGTCAGTGCTTTTCTCACCTTCAACACTCAATAGTGATGTTCTGCCATGCTTTGCTTTCATGCTCTGTTATCCTGTTTGTTTTATCCTTTTTGGGGGGCTGTGCTCGTATCACTTTTCCATCATTTTGGGAAGCATGATAAACTGATACATTTGTAAAACGTGTATTTATTATTTTATTGTTTTAAAGGGGACCTGTTATGCTTTTTTTATTTTCCGGCATATGTATACCATTAAAATGCTGGATTTTCATATTAAACAAGTGAGTGTAAGGTAATTTCTATGAGGCAAAAACACAGCTTTTAGACTGTTCTTTTAGTTGTAGATACTTTGTTCAACTCTTAGCTCTGTATGATATCAGTGAGAGTCAATATCCATAAAGTGGTCACCTCAGGGACACAGCTCTGGCAAGGAGCATAGATTCCCCACCCACCTGCTGTTCAGACCTCCTGTCTGATGGAGAAAATTGACTGAAGGGGAGAGAGAAGGAGATAAAACGACTTGTTTCAGACAGCTGAGGGGCTGCATCAAGGGGCTGCATCAGACCTGTAAGGCTTGAAAAGCTACTCATGTTAAATTCAGTATTAGCTAAAAATTACATAACATAATGGGTCCCCTTTAATATAATCTCTTGTGTTTAAATCTTGAGCATCTAATCGAGTTGGTCCAGACAGATAAAATTGTTAAATTTGTTGGATGTTTGTGTGAATTTTGTAATTACTGCTGGCCGTAATCAGTAAAGCGTATTTTGTTGGGGTGTTTTCTTCAGAATTTCCAAATGTTTCATTGCTCTGTGCTTCATCGCCGCAAGCTTTAATTTCCTTGTGTGAGATGTTTTTCCCTGAAATGATAAATTAAGAGGATTATCTTAAAATGAGGCTTTTTTTGTCTTCAGTTTATCCTTACAGTCCTGTTTTCATTTCTCTCTTTTACCATCTTATCTGCTCTCATCAGGAACCACACAGATGCAAAGCCCCACAAGTGTCCCCATTGTACCAAGTCATTTGCCAACTCTAGTTACCTGGCCCAACATATCCGCATCCACACCGGAGTGAAACCCTACACCTGTTCCTACTGCGAAAAGTCCTTCAGACAGCTGAGTCACCTTCAGCAGCACAGCAGGTAAATCACCCACTGGTCTAGGGTTTCTCATCTCCTTGCGGTCAGGTTAGGTCACCCTGAAAGTGATAGGCGCCTGTGTTTGTACATGTGCGTGTTTTTGTGTTTTATTCAGGATTCATACCGGAGATCGGCCATACAAGTGCAGTCACCCAGGCTGTGAGAAATCCTTCACGCAACTCTCAAATTTACAGGTGTGAATGAGTTTGGTTCTGTTCTTATGCATGGAGTGTTTGGGTATTAACTAACTCTCAAAACATTTCACTGTATTGTTATGCCTTTTTTTCCCACCAATAACAATTTTTTCCCCTAGTCTCACCGGCGTCAACACAACAAAGACAAGCCTTACAAGTGCCCGAACTGCAATAAAGGATACATAGATGCAGCGAGCCTGGAGGTGCACATGTCCACACACACTGTCAAACATGCCCGGATCTACTCGTGTGGTCTCTGCAACCGCACTTACACTTCAGTAAGACAAATGTCCATTTCTGAAGAGCATTACTACATGCAACACTATGAATCGCCTCACTGGCATCAGACACCTGGCAGCTACTTTACACCGTGTAGTCATGTCTCCACTGTTTCCCCTCTACCTGTCCTCCCTTCATCTCAGGAGACGTATCTGGTGAAACACATGGAGAAACACAACCCAGAGCAGTTGACTGCATCAGCAGTCATGGCAGCACAGCCGGCACAACAGAACCAAAGCCAGGCCCAGGGCCAGGCTGGAGCTCAGAGCCGGGTAGAGAGTGCAGATGGAGCATCGAGCCGACCTGGAGGAGCTGGGAGTGGAGCGGCGGGCAGGGGCCAGCAAGGACAGAGCCAGAGCAACTACCCTCAGACAGAATCCATCTCCTGTCCGTTTGACCTCCATCAATATAAGACGGTGTCTGCCAACGACATCCAGTACAAGTCAGTCAGTGTGGCGGACATTAGTACCCACAAGGACCTATGTCTCACTGTGTCAGCATCCACCATCCAAGTGGAGCATCTCAACTCTTAGAGAAGATGAAAGGAGAGAGAGTGGGAGGTTGGCAAGCTAAAATTTATTCATAATAACAAGAGATGGAGGATGAAGAGTGGAAAAATTAAAGCAATACTAAGATGATGCAGAAACTTTGGAACAAATGACTGTGCCTGAATGATTTTTTTGAGGCAGACAGGAGAAACGATACCATGACACAATAAACTGAAGACTATAATTTTAGTTTTATTTTTTTAAGTTTTATCTCTTTTTTTTTCTTTCTTGCCTTGTTTGATTTGTTTGCTTAGCTGTCAAGTCTGACGTGCATGTGAAGGCTGCAATAAAGTATGTTTCAGTCCATCACAGTGATGGTTTTATAATAGGAAGCATCTAAGAGATACTTCACTTTACTATTAACACCTCCTGCTCTTCCCTACAGATACAACTGTGGCCATCTCAAGTTATTGACTTCCTTTTATTGAAATTAGTAGTTGACTACGAAAGTATTTTTTTATACTTTCATACAGAAACTTTCAGTTTTTACATCAACGTTATTAACTCTGCGAAGTTATAACAACGGATGCTTGTGATCCTTTTTTTCTGGAAAGAAAAAATAGCAATCACATATATAAAGTTATATCCTACCAGTTTATAAAGTATGATTGCGTGCTTAAAGGTTATGGTAAAACACATAATGTATTTAAATCGATTTGCAGGCCTTCACATAACCTTTGAGAGAGAGTGATGAGCCTGTTCATGTAATCCAGTTGTACTGCTTTGTATGTATGTCCTGAAAGTAGTGTTATTCAAATGTGCTTCTGCTATTATACTTCCATAGTAACAACATTTATAACACTTATTCATAGACATAATGACTCATGAGATTTTTTTCTGCTTATAATAAAAATAAAACCCTCTAAGTGATTACTTCTTTTTAATTTTTTTCTACTTTATTACCTTTTAAATTATTTTCATATGTGCTGTAATTGCTTTATGGGGGAACTTTAACTTTTTATCCTTTTTCCCCCAATTCCTTTCACATAGTCTTTATTTTTCTTAAAAAATAAATAAACACATTTATGTTGTTTATTTTATGACAATCATGCCCGTGGATCAGGTATATTTGCTGGAATGTGCAAATTTGCGAGGTGTTTACAAAAGTGGACTGTACCATAAGAGCACAGGGGTGTCGTGATCAATTTCTCGGATATTTTCAGATTATATTTCTACGTAATGATACACAAAGTAAAGATGTTTAATCGTTTGAAGTGTAATCGTAAAATGAGATTTAAATAAAGCCCCACAAATGCACAAAATGATCGGTTTTCCAACACCCAAAATTGGTTTCTTCCGTCATTCTCCGCAGTCTGCAGTGGATATGGCGTCACTGAAAAGTGTATGAGTCGAGAAACTTCATCCATGTAAATAACGCCAATAAGAAAGCTGTGTGAGAAGCTTTACGCAGCAAAACATACTGCATAGCTTTCTTTATATATAAATATATTAATCGTTTTGTTTGTTTTTTTAAACTATGCCCCGGAAAAAGCCATTTAGCAACAAACAAAAGAAGAAACAGCTACAAGTCAAACGGGAGAGAAAGAGAGGTAACAGTATTTTGCCGTTAGCATGCTAGGCTTAGCAGTTTGCTAACGGTCCGTGCTCCATTGCTGAGTTTAACTGCAATGACTCTTTGTGTCTGCATGTTGTCGGGGGTTCTTAAGTTGATTATCAAATCACTCATTTAGCCCGTAAATCGAGGCCAGTGCTCGTTTCCGCTAGCAGTCATAAGAAGCAGTGTGGTATAACTTTGCCTTCGGAGTGGGCAAGTACGTGAAAATTAGCGCACAGACTTGCGTTAAATGTGTTAAATAATGCAAAGTCGTGTGTTTTTTGTTTAACCATAGAAACTACTAGAGACAGAGCCACTTTAACAGAGGTCTTGGACCGTGGTGCTATCAATAGGTCAATTTATTACCACTAATAGCATGCTGGGTTTAAGATTTTCCATGTGCTGTCTATGTTTCAAGTAATAATAAGTCGGCGTGACAAGTAACGTGATTTAGTATCCATCAAGGACGCCATAAAATGTGACATAACTTGTCAAAACTAGGCGCTTCCTGAAAAATCCTGCCTTTCCTTTAGGTGTTGCTGAGTCCACTTAAAGCGTGATTAACAAGAAAAGTATTAGTTTTCATAGCAATGTTTATACTCAAGTGCTTACTGTAACCAATAAACCCTTTAAGACATGCACTGAAAGTCTTTTCTACCAAGGTCAGGTCATCCACACAGGGTAGTCAATGAATTCTGCAGTGCAGGACAACATTATGGATTTATTGTACCCTCCATTAAATAATCAAGAGGTCAGGATAGTTGAATGTGAATTTCATAAACATTATCATGTTCCAATTAATTTATGCCTGGAAGCATTTAACATTTCCACCAAAATGAACCAATAAACCTGTTAATAAGCACAGTATTTAAGCAGCAGATAAGTTAAAAGAAAATTTCTTGGTATTGGTTTGTGATCTTCCAGGTGACACAGGCTCTGGGCCAAGCAGTCGCAATGCCAGTGTGGAGCGAGGAGGAGAGCGGCAGTCAGATACCTCAGACAGCGAGACCACTGATATTAGAAGAATAAATCAGCAGCCCTTCAACAGAGAAGGACGATATGACCCTAACAGGTGAGTTGTAAGAGTACAGCACTGTAAATGATTTCAGATTCTTGTTCTGTAAAACTGAGCGAAATCCAACAGCCTGTGCTTGAAGTCGCACATAAAAAAGATGCTTAAGTAGGAAGCAGCTGCATTTTGATAACTAATTGGAGGTTTAGAAGATCATGCAGAAAATAAGATAAATTCACATGTGTTGAATTTTACAAAAATAATGTAATTTGTGTTGGACATGATTTGCAGTCAAAATGTAATTAACGCTTATAATCTCATTCCAGTTATAAAAAGAAAAATTCTACAACCCTTAGAAGAATACAACAATAAGAAGGGTTTTT
Organism: Haplochromis burtoni; assembly: GCF_018398535.1. NCBI lineage: Eukaryota > Metazoa > Chordata > Actinopteri > Cichliformes > Cichlidae > Haplochromis > Haplochromis burtoni. The sequence continues at coordinate 1,488,203 of NW_024582441.1, forward strand.
AATTTCACGATTTTAACTGCTGGACACAAACTGTCTCATGCTTCAAGTCCATTCTTAATATTCACTGTAGAATTGAAGCTTTAACACCCCCTTTTTATGCTGATTACTCAATCGGGATCGGTTTCCAGGTCAAATGGTCAGTAAATAAAGAGAAAATTCAGATTGTTCCATTTGTTGCCTTTACGTACACACATCAAAAGTATTTAAAAGCCACTGACACTCAGCAGAAGCTGTTCAGTCATGGAAGCCCATGTCACGAAGCCCCTCATACACATTTATGCCAGAGGAGGTTTTGAACACTGCAGTTAATGGGTCAGCAGAACGTCGGTGACTTTTACGCACTCAGCACTAAGCGAGCCCATTCTGTTACTTTACTTTGTCTGCCACTTTGTGGCTTAGTTGCCGTGGTTCCTAAACCCTTTCACTTTGCAATAATACCACCTACAGTTGATTGTGGAATATCTAGGAGGGAAGAAATTTCCCAGACTGACTTGTTGTAATGGTGGCATCCTTTATGGTACTATGCTCGAATTCGTTGAGCCCTTTATAACAACATATTCTCTTAAAAATGTTCGTAAAGATGGACTACATGGTTTGGTGATCAATTTGCCTGTACTGAAAACACCTTAATTCAAAATTAAGAGGTGTGCCCAATACTTTTGTCTATACAGTCTTTTTCTTTGTTTAATTTTTTAAATTATTATAAATATCCAACAGTAAATATACAACAAATTAGAAAGTGAAGATACCACAAGAGAGAAGGGAAAAGGAAACAAGTAGGGAGTGATCTTCTAATCCTAAATTAGGTTAAAATAAATTAGGTCTGTAGGATGTTACATAGTTGACCTGTTTTTTCCCCCCAGTATAAATCAATGCTCATATAATGTATTTGTAAATAATGTGGTTCAACCTTTCAAATGTAGGAAAAAGAAGAAGGCACATTTTTCACTGGATAGGGGCTTTCATCATTAATTTGTCATAACAGCAGACAGTCATACAAAGGATCAACAGGGGGTTTTCTCATTTTTTAGGTTCCGACTGCACTTTGAGAAAGAGGGTAAAGAGGAAGTGGAGAAGAGGAAGAAGCTGGCCAGGGAAAAGGTGCTGCAGCAAGTCTCGGACAAAGAACTTGAGGTTGACATCAATGACATCTACCCCTCAGAGAAAGGTCTGATTCATTTTGGTGTTAATCCTTTCTTCATCCTAAAATAAACCAAACGTGAGCAGAGTAGGCTAATGGAGTGGGTCACTGCTTGACACACTAACACTTGATTATTCACTGCCAGGCCTTGGTTTCCCACGACGGCCGTCCTGGAATTATGAGATGACACGGGAGAGTCTGCTGAGGAAAGAGGAGAAATCGTACAGAGACTACCTGGATGACTTGCACTCCAGAAACCCACCTGGCTCTCTCAGCCACTTTGAGCACAATCTGGAGGTAACTAAGTAAAGGAGTTTGTTTTTACTGTAGAAGTGCCACTGCACAATAATGAACTGTAAAAAGTTTTGATATTTATGGGGGGGTTTTCACCAGCATTTGTGTTGAGTTTTGCAGGTCAAATTCTGTTTTAAAAGTTCCAGGAGTGCATTTGCTGCCTAAACTAACTCAGGCTGAAGTGCTGATTTTTAGGAGAACCTTTGTACTATGAAGTTGCTTTTATTGTCGCTGAGCACTTAATCAGATGTTAATCTCAATTATTATGGCTTCCGATGATTATGAAAGCAAAATAATGGGCATAGAAAACAACTTTGTGCACTTTCACCCCTACGTAAAAGCTCAAACTCATGCACTTTTTACTGTAGCTGGAGCCAAGGCAATTAAAAGAGAGCTAGTTAATTTAGTTACCAGGATCTATCTAAAAGAAGTAAATATCTCTGTAGGTGAAACTGTGGAAGGATTATGGCTTTTGGGACTAACAGATGCCCTTGTGAGGCCCCACCTCCCCGTGAATCTGTGTTCAACACCACCATCACATTTTAATTTATGTATTTATTTTCATAATTTAGTTATTAATTAATTTTCATAAGTCTTAAAGCTAAATAAATTATGGTCATTAAGTTAATGACTATTGAGGTTAACTAATTTAATTTAATTAAGGAGTGATCCTTCAAAAGACATGAATTGAATTCATTAAAGAACTGATTTTGAATTAGAAATTATTTGGCCATTAGACTCAGACGAAGCTACAAAACAGTATGAATCAGAATCTGAAAAGGCAGAATGACAGAGGAGATTTAAGCACACAGAACTGAGGCTGGTTTGTAGAAGGTGTGCATGAACATGGTTGGACCTGAGTGATAACAACATAATTAAGTTTGACAGCACCGCTAAGCAGAAGAATAGCTAGTATCCCAGTGACCCAGGATTGCAGGCAGATGAGTGAACACAGATCTGTCTTATTGAACATATGCATAAGCTTAAATATAATATTAAGCCTAAATAATTATGATTCTATCTTCACGGGGCTTTAGTTTATATAAATGTAATGCTTGTGTTCAGTCTAACGACCTTTGTCCAGAATCCAACAAGTCAAAACACCCTCCACTTTTTCAGATGAATCATCACACGCCACACCACTGTGGTTAAACTTCGTCATTTTCACACTGATCCAGGGCTAGTGACTAATTTAATGAAATTCTCTGCTGTGCCACTGTGCATTCATGCGTGTCTTTTCTCAATATCGGTCTTCATTTTGCAGTCATGGAGCCATTTTAGTAATGTGGTAACTGCTTTTTGGGGTGCAGAACACTTCTGCAAAAAGTCTGTGTTCTTGAATCATTCCTGACTCTTTGAGAACAGATGAAACATGAAGTATTGCTGCTTGTTAACACATTTTTAGGTAAGCTGACGATTACCCAGCAGACCTGCTGTGCCATATTTGTCTTAAAGGCATAAATGTTCAAGCTGTTATCCAGCATGTGGCTCCAGGACTTACCACAGACTCATTATATCATTTCTTAGCTCAGGATGATGTAGGGATCACAAAGAGTTATAGAACATAGCTTTGTATTGTCTGATATTTCCCACTGGTAGAAGCACCATCATATCTTCCTTGCATGCTGTGTTATTGTTCAGTTTTGCTCCAAGTATGAAACCGATAACAATATTGTTCAAAACCACAAGCCCTGCAGATCATTTAATTTCATCGTGGGGGTTCTGGAGCCATATCACAGCAGAAGCAGGGCTGGTGTAATAGGTGATCCTCAGTAGTCTGAAATTGTCTGTTTATTTTTGTTTTGTTTTTTTAAATGGAAGTCAGGATAATAGAAAAATATAATTTAGATTAAAACGCTGATTGAACATGTGGTTTTTCCCGGATAGATTGATTACATTAGACTTTAAATGATGTTATCTTAAACCTGCAACTTTTTTTTTTTTTTATATTAATAGAAACATCAGAAAGCTGTCTGTCATTTCGACAAATATAAACACTGAGGGTGGTCTTTGGACAGTACATGGTAAAGTGGTTAGCGCAATCACCTCAGAGGTTCAAACCTCCTTGAGGCCTTTCTGTGTGGTGTTTGCATGTGAAACCAGCTTCTCAGTTTGTAAAATATACCGTACTGCAGTGTAAAGAATATGACGGTGTAGGAAGCACTATTTGAAATCTAAGTTTTAAGCTCTGGGACTCATTTTTTGGTTTAAATGGTGTTGGTTATTCCAGTTTCCATAGTAGAAGTTGATTAAGTTAATGTTGCCTTTTTAAGCACTGTAGCTGGTTTTACTGCCCTTCACTCTTATTTCAGGGGAAAAGCATAAAGCTGCTTTGTGTGGTTTTGACTGTGCAATGACCACATGTGTCACATGGTGATTATTTTTATACTCCTTCCTCTCGTAAGTATGCACCCTCCTCTGTCATTATTGTGATAGAGATTAAAAGCTGTTAAATACAGGTCACTAACACTGACATGTTAAAATGACAGGTAATAAACCTGAAACTTGTTTGTTTTTTTGTACTCTTCTGGCTCTCTGAAAGCAGTAAAACAAGTTGAAAAGAACTTTAAGAAAATAGTTTTGCATTGAACCAAACCAATGAAAGTTTGGTTCATTTAATTCTCTGCAGCAACTAAATTCACATTATCACCCTTCTGTTTTAAGAGTTCGCCACTGTCGCTTGCTGTTGTAGGGCTTTTGAATTGAATGTGTTCCGAGTTGCTGTGTCACAGCGGTAATTTTTAAAGAGTATACTCCTTCCTTCACAACTGCCACATGTGTGGCAGTTGTGAAGCATCATTCAATTGCAGAGTGAATGTTTAGGCCACCTGGGAAATTTAGGTCCAATATTCAGTCCCTGTTCTTGGTTCCCAAATGAAGTCTCTGCAAATTAACTAAACATCTGGCTCTTGAGCTGCTAAATGCTCCACCATGTTCACCAGCTAGTTAATAATTACATTGGTCTGCTGTTTGTCAGCTGTGGAGGTCTGGTGCATTGTGTTATTTAGAGCTTTTTCTCTGAAAACAGCTGCCCACTGCAGCTGAACCTGCTGAACAGTTGTGGGTCAAGCAGCTAATCAGCTTGAAGCTCGGTATCCATCTGCGCAGGTCAGACCAGAGCTTTCTATTTGTTAAATAACTCTCTTTATGTACACCGTTACAAGCAACCACTCTGACTTTGTCTTTGGGTTTTTGTATTTGTGTGTAGTCACTTGGAAAATGTTCGAGTAGTTTCTAACACATCCTCAAGTTGAGTAAAAAAGGAACTAGTGCATTTGTTTTATTTACAGTATTAAACCTCATTCTTTTTCCCCATTTGCTTTCTTTCTTTTAGACGTGGAGGCAGCTTTGGAGAGTCTTGGAGATGTCCGATGTGATTCTTCTCATTGTTGACATCAGGCATCCGGTAGGTAGAGTTGGTCTCCACTAGATGGAGACACAGTCAAAAGTTATTATTTATCTGTTTGTTTACCTGATGCATTTTATCCTGAAAGCAGGTTTTGTTAGAGAGAGCCTCGAATGGGAACAGAGGGCGCTGAGTAGATAGCAAGATTTCTATACAGCTATTACTACCTGTAGGTGCACGCTGGCAGACGACAAGAAAAGATATAAATTAGAAAATTATCTCATGCTGCTTTGGCAGCAAACGCATATTGTCATTTTACCCACTTTTTAGATGTAAAATTGAGTTTCCTGAGTTGCACCAAAACTGTCTGCTGGTTATTTGAGAAGAAAATAAATGACCGTATTTTATATGTGAATAAATTTGACCCTTCATTCGTCTTTTCAGTTTATCAGAAATTTCACTGGAACATTTTATCAGCATCTCATTAAATTGTATAGATGCTGTGACCTTGCTGATGAAGTGAGCTGAATTCAGTTACTGCTGTGTTCAGTGTGTGTCTGTGTGATCTGCTCCTGAAGATTCAAGTCAATTCAGTTTTATTTATATAACACCAGTTCACAGCAACGTCCTTTCCAAGGTGCTTTATATTTTAAGGAAAATATATTTCCATATTGGAGAGAGAAAATCTCACTAATCAGATGATCTCCTACCAAGAACTTGGTAGCAGTAGGGAGGAAGAACTCTCTTTTATAATGAAGAGATCTCCATCAGAACAAGGAGCACTGAGAAGATAAAACACAAATCTACTGGAAATAGAAAACAAAAGTTAATGGCGTCAGTAGTGGCCCATAAATGAGGAGAGGAGAGGTGAGGTGCATCATGGGACGCCTGAGCTTATAGCAGCAGATCTGATTGTTCAAGGTCACCTGATCCAAACTTAACTATGAGCTTTGTCAAAGAAGAAATCTTAAAAGTAGAGTTTTGTCTGACTCCCAAACCAAAACTGGAAGCTGGTTCCACAGGAGAGGGGTGAGAAACTCAAGGTATCACAAGTAAGCCTGCACTCTTAAGCTCTTTTTGCATCAGTACCTACTCATTTTCCATTTCAACTGGATACCACCTAATGTGCGTGGGACCGTTATAGCAATGGAGCCGACTATCCTGTGACGTCATTTGTATGCGACACAAACGCTACAATGAAGGTGGAAGTTAAGGTGGTGTTATACCTGCTGCTCGGTCTGTGGCTTTATGTCAGACTCGGGGACCACAGTGTTGTTTCCATGTAGCTGTTTCCCTCGTTGCTGGGTTTCAAAAACAGCAGTTTTTGAAAGGAGGAAACTCTCATGGGTCATGCATGCAGTCTGTTGATGTCACATTTTCAGATTGCCTCAGATTGCTTGGAACCCCAGTGGAGAAGCTACTAAAATGTACCCTGTACCAGGTACTATCATCTAATGGAAAACCTTGAAAAACATGTCAAGTCGAGTCAACCTGACCTGAGTTGGTACTAATGGAAAAAATGGTATTAGATCATAGTGTTTTATTGGGCCAAGGTAGTATGATGGGGTTTGATCAATCCAGCCTAGAAGTAACAAACACATGAACTAGCTTTTTAGCGTTACTCTAAGAATGTTTATAAACACTTTATAAACATCTGAATTCACATTAAAAATAAAACCTAGTTCTGTGCTTCTGACATGGTTACATTTCCCTTTTAATGCAAATTTAAAAACGGTACACTTATACTTGTTTCTATTTATAATGATTCAATCTAATGGGTTATTTTTTTCAAAAGGCAGTAGTTGTTATGGAATGCCTTTATCACCTCTTGAGTGGACTACTGCAACTCCCTGTATATGGGATTACCCGGTTCCACTCACTCTCATGTGCAGATGGTTCAGCATGCAGCTACTTTTAACTATCAACAAAGAAAACAGAGCAGATCCACACTCACACTGGTTCAGCTCAGCAGCACTAGCTACCTGTAAAGGTTTTCATTAATTATTTGTTTTCAAAGCCCTCCATGGATTAGCTCTGCGATACACTGCAGGTCTTTAGCTCAGTATTTTGCCTCCAGGTCAGTGAGGTCATTGTTCCAACAGCTTCTCTCAGTGCCCTCTTCTCGTCTAAAAACCAAAGGTTTTTGATGTACATAAGGTGTACCTATTTTGTGTTGGATTTGGTTAAGTGTGAGCTCCATCATTGTTTTGTCAAACTACCTATGAATGTTTCTATTGCTCTTGACTTGACCTGTATATCACCCAGGTGCTGCAGTTCCCTCCAGACTTGTACCACTACATCACTGGAGAGCTACAGAAGCATGTGGTCCTGGTATTGAACAAAGCCGACCTGTGTCCTCCACCACTGGTAATCGCTTGGAAACACTACATGGCCTCCCAGTTCCCCCACCTGGAAATAGTTTGCTTCACCTCACACCGTGGCCAGCCATACAGCACAGGTGAGGAGAGGGAGAGCCGATGGGGGGGAGGGGGTTAGAGAGAGAAGAAATACATGAAAAATAAAGTCAGACGGACAAACTTGTCACTTATTGAACTTATTTCAGCACAGTGTAATCAGAATAACCTGCTGTGTGTCTGTCTAGCCCCTGTAGTGGCTGCAATAACTGTTGTATTTTTCTGTTCTGTTCTGACTCACAGTCCTCCAGAAGAAGAGGATGAGGAGAAAGGCTGACTGGAGTCAGGCTGGAGGTCCTTTAGATATCCTAAAGTCTTGCCAGGAGATCACATCAGGGAGAGGTAGGAGAAAAAGTCATTTCACTGTTCTTCTTTTATAATAATAATACATTAAGTTATACACACGATGAATTTTAGCAGCTTTTCATTCAAAATGTTATTGATCATCTTTTTGTTTTTTGTTGCTTTGTTGTTTTGTCAGTTGACCTCTCCAGCTGGGAGCAGAAGATTCAGAGAGATGCCGTTTCTGAGCGGCTGGACGGAGAACGGACAGATGAAGGAGCAGAGTCTGTCTTGGTGGAGCATCAAAGTGATAGTGCTTTGGAGATGAGCAGTCCATCACAGGAGCTCTACAAAGATGGTGTACTTACATTGGGCTGCATAGGTAATCATTTTCTCAGAGAACAACAATCTTTGGCCAGAATCAATGAACATTTTCTTTTTAATTATAGCAAAACAGGTTCTTGTTAAGAAACTTGGAAAGTATATCTTAGTATTTTCTCCAGATATTGCTTTTTTGGTAAGAAATTAGAATAGTTTTTTCAGATAGGAAAAAAAGTACCTCAAATCCATGCTTATCTGGGAACACAGTATTATTTCACTTTTATCTGATTAGGAAAGAACATTGTCTTACCAGTCCACAACAATATAATTCGATTTTCAGATTAAAAACTAGAGGACAAATAGGTTTAGCCTGAAGGCCATATAAAGGAAGTCATGGTATGTCTGTTATGTGTATCTTGATTATAATCGAGTGTACCATTAGTAGATCGGCCAATCTCAATATCCAGCCTCCTTAGGCTAATAGTTTAGCTTGTAAAGTGACCTAGTTTGTCTCCAGACCTCAGTCCTGTAGAAAATCTGTGAGGAAGCTGAAGCTTCATTTTCCAAGCAGCAGCCAAGAAAACTGTACTTTCTGTAAAGAGCAGTGGGCTACTATTCCTCCTGAGATGTGTCTAAACCCAGTGACCAACTACAAGAAACGTCTTATGGCTGTGATTATCAACAAGAGTTCCAGCCAAGTACTAACTAATGTTTTGCTTGGGGATCAAATATGTATTTCACTCAGTGACTTGCAAATCAATTTATAACTTTTATGTTATATTTTATGTTATGTTATTTGGTTGATATTTTTATCTTCGTCAAAATGAAAATACTAGAAAAATTAGAGTTTATTTCTTTTCTTTAAGCAAATATCCATAAAATAGGGTGTCAAATAATGATTTCCCCCACAGTACCTTCTCACATTGTTATTGTTAATGGTCAGTCTTGCTCGTAACTTTAGAATTCACCATCTAGATCTTTGGACGTGTCTGTGAGCGTCACAAGGTCATAGCTGTAGGTGCTCCCTCATGCAGAAGAAGTTACTTGTGTGAATTCCTCTCAGCAAAGTGAGAAATGTCGGTAGAAATATTGGCCGTCTGCAAAACTGTGGCTGAAATGATGGTGGTAATTTCAGTGTCTAGTGAAACAAGAAAAGTTGTCAGGGAAAATATTGGCTCTGCAGCAACCTCCCATGATGCATTTCATTGCGCTCAACCGAGCGCCCAGCAGGTCATTTGAGTTCATATTTGCCTGTTATAGGCAGTGTTTTTATTCCTCTGCTTCTTGTAACAGATTCTGTATGTGGGTGTGTGTGTGTGTTTGTGTGTATATTGTGAAATCAAAGTGTGCATATTGGAGCTTATCTAAATTATCTCTTCGCAAAGTTAATTGAAAAAAAAACAACAACAAAAAACACCTGCTCGATCTGCTTCTTGTGGTGTTGATGTGCGAAGTGACCGTACAGTTGGTGTTTCTATCTTTTAATAAAAGACATTGCGTCATGCACTTAAAACATGCACCTCACTCTCATTAAACATTAAGAAGTTTTTATAAACTTCCTTTTTTGAATCTAGTGTTCCTGACTGAATGTAGTTATTGACATCTGAATATAAATTCACAAACAGTGACTCTTAAAAAGAATTTATAGAGCTTGAATACTGTTACATATGAGTGCCTTTGTAACCTCTCTTTGTTTTCCAGGTTTTCCCAATGTTGGTAAATCTTCAGTTATAAACAGCCTGGTGGGAAGGAAGGTGGTAAGCGTGTCTCGAACCCCAGGTCACACCAAATACTTCCAGACCTACTACCTCACTCCGACAGTCAAGCTCTGTGACTGCCCCGGGCTGGTCTTCCCCTCCCGTGTCAATAAACAGTTACAGGTACAAGTTCACTGTTGTGTACTCCAGAGTAAATGTGACTTTCACTTTACTTGCCCGATTAGATGCGGTAGAAACATAATTGTATTGAGTTGCACGCTCTCCAGGAGTATTTTGTGTGACTGTCGCTCTAATTTTTAAATAGCTCTTAGTTGCTATCTTGCTGTTACCAAAGGTAATTTCTGACCTGTCTTTATTTTGTTCGTGAATTTCTTCCTCTTGTTTTTATCTTTAAATTAATTTTCTATAGATTCTGGCAGGCATCTACCCAGTGTCTCAGCTACAAGAACCTTACAGCTCAGTGGGTTATCTGTGTGAGAGGACCCCCTTCCTTTCCATACTGAAGCTCAAACATCCCAGTCTGCAGGAAAATGAAAGAAACCAGGAGTCTGAGGAGCCCAGCTGGACCGCCTGGGATGTGTGCGAGGGTAAGGTGGTAGTTAGCGTCACAGCATCTGAGTTGATAGTTTGGAAACTTCAATACTCTAAAATATTGAGAGGATAAATGGCAAGCTTCCTTTAATGCAAGTCACAGACCTTTATTGATTCTAAAATAACAAAATCAGTACAATTCAAAGGAGAGCCAATCCCCTGCTGCAGGGCCACTGCCATTATTTGCTCTCTCTTGTCAACACAGCCCTGTAGTAAAAATCCGCCAACAATGCACTGGTCCATTTATCAAGTCGAATTGAACAAAGTCAATTTTTTATGTAGCACATTTAATCACAACAAATGCTGACTAAAGTGCTGCTCAACGTCACGAAAATAAAAATGAGTCAATAAAACAATTAGAAAACAAATACTGATGTGCCCTAGCTGTCTGTGGCACCCCAGGCACATTGTTTAGACTAAACATGTACATCACAAATATAAACTCTGGCCTTTAAACGGGCTTTGTTATTTACTCAGACAGCTAGATGTCCATGTCACTCAGGCAGTATTAGTTGGGCTGTTCTCAGCTGTGGATTCGGTGCTCTAACAACCATGTACAGTAGCAGGGTGGTGTTTTAGTAAAGCACTCAAAATAAACTACAACAGCCTCATTCATGATAATGAAAGAACGAGTCGGGCAGTTTTGTGGTGTTTCTAATATTATCAGTACAACAAGAGAGCCCAGTTGTGCACAGGAATAGGCAGACGTGATATTTTGGATACACAGACATTATTACCAGTAGGAAAATAAATATAGACTGTGCTCTTTTAATTATACCTTCATTTGATAGATTGTCACCAATTTATGCTTCCTTCTTTCAGCTTGGGCGGAGAGAAGAGGCTACAAGACAGCGAAAGCAGCTCGCAACGACGTGTACCGTGCAGCCAATAGCCTCCTTAGGTTGGCGATTGATGGCAGATTGTGCCTCTGCCTCAGACCGCCCGGGTACAGCTGCTTGAGAGGTAAGAGAAGGCCCTCTGTGTCTCTTCATTTCAACTCTGAGACTATTCGAAAAGTTAAAATGCCAGGTGGGTGGAATTAATTTATTTTGGGGATTATTTATGGTCTGCAGAGCACTGGGAAAATCACCCAGACTTGCCAGAGATTATGGCTCTTCAAGGAAGAGCAACAGAGGAAGAAGGAACCGCAGAGAGGGACGATGAGGAGGATGGCGAGTCCAGCACCGAGCCAGAGGAAGAGAGAGACAGGGATGCGGACGATGACGAGGACGGAGATGGGGACGATGAAGATGAGGGGTTCGGGCACCCGAGACGAGGCGACGATAAGCCATCTGGCTTTACGGTCAACATGTACAACGTCCTTCGGGAAAATGAGTGCGAGTGATAACAGAAGGAGATGCAAGGAAGAAATAACCTGTTCCTCTGCTCTGACTTTTACCCATCTGCCCCAGTCCACTCTTCGTTCCTTGTTTCCCATAGACCTGCATTCCTCCTCGGTTTTTTTGTTGCACCTCCGCCTCCTCGTGTCATTACCTTCTCTGTACATTAACATGCTCGATTCTAATCCATTCATATAAAGCATATTCCATGCTGTGCCTCTGCTCTGCTTCTTCTTCCTTGAAGCCTTTGTTTTTTAAAATGGAGCTTTTAGGAATGGGTTTGGTTTGACTTGAGCTTCACACATTGCATGTAGTTCTCAGAGACAAAATGAAGTAACTTCCCTCAGCCTGGAATGATCAATCTCTTCATAAATGAGTGACCTCACAGCTGAGATGCCAAAGTTTGGAAAAGTATGATGAAACAAATCAAATGCACTGTTGATATGATGTCATTCACTGAAGCAGCCATTTGGCTCTCAGAGCAGCTGGAGATTAAAAGAACACAACTCTAAATCTTCTTCATTGACCACAGCGTGTCTCAACTTTGAGTAGAGGGTGTGGGAGGGGACGTGGGAAATGTTAGGCTGTATAACTAGAACTAATAAAGTAAACATTTCACGCACAGTTACTGCTATTATGAGTCAGTTAGAGATAATTTATCTGATCTGAATTTACATTATTCTGTGTCAGAGAGTGATGTGGGTTTTTTGGGAGTAGTAGTGGGTGTTTACACTCCTGTATTGCTGGATGAGGCTGTTTCAGGAATTAAACCTGTAGTGTTTTAACTACTACAACTGTTTTCCATAGATGTTGATGGGGATTGTCAGTATTTCGTCCAGGATTCGGCTGCGCTTATTCAGCATGTTTATATGCTGATGCCAGCACAGTGAATTTTATCCAACCGAGACTGCTTAACAATAATTGAAGGGATTGTTTAACATTTTTTTGATTCTCACTTTTTTTGCCAAAAGGTATGTTTGAAGATTGAGCCCTTTGTTAAATAAAGCTACAGCTAGCAGCTGATTAGCAAGACTGGGACTAGCATGACTCTGTCGAATGCTTGTAAAATCAGACCATAATTGGCCAGAAGTTTGTTTCATCTGTTCTAAAAGCTGCAATTTGTAATCTTCTTTTTCTTTCTTGGTTGTTCTTGGGCAGTGGATTCCTGCCACCATGAGGTTTTGTGAGCAGAGAAACTCTCCCTCATCAATAAAATCCTATTAAAACTGCAATTAATTGTTACATTTCAGTATTTTATAAAACTAAAAGAAACAAGATTAAAAGTGTTTTATTTGGCTTAGAGTATATTTAACAAAGTGAGTGTATGATACCTTAGTCCTCAGTTGCAGAAGAATGTGTATTCTGCAAGTGGTTGCAGATGTTTGGTGGCTGTCACTCTTAAAGCCCCGTTGATGCAGGCCTAGAGACTGATCGGTGACCCCCTGATCACCAGTGATCCTAGAGAAAATTTTGTATTCAGCAACCGCTGCTGGCAGTTATTAGCATCAAAATGGTTGCAAAGAAGTATGTGGTGCTGTACTGAAAGCCTCCTTATGATCACTTTGATTTCCAGCAGGTTGCATGGAAGACACCAACTTGTCTGCGAACACTGGCAAACAAGTCACTCAGCTATAATGGAAAAAAAACAATCCAGTGCGTACCAGACAGAGTTTGCCTCGAAGTTTAAAAGTTGTGTTTATTTTGAAAGCAAATGTTCAGGTTTCCGGTTTGCACTGCACTTTTCACAGTTGTACTACAGATCGAAGATCCATCTGCTAGTAACCAAAGCAACCTCGCACGGATGCTTGTGGTGTATCATCGCCACGACCTGCAATAAATACTAACCAGCTGTTAGGATTATGCATTTTTCTTAGTGCCCTGGGATCCCCGGGGGGGTTGCCGACCAGTCTGTAGTCCTCATGAGGCCTTATTTGATAAATTAATATAAACTCTTTTATTTTAAAATATTTTCCGATGGAAAAAACTGACATATAATGGCCTTTGAAGATAGTGGAAGTCTGATTTTTTAAGCTTTTGACGTCTCCTCGCTGGCTGGTCCTTCTCTGTGCACTGCTGACACCTTTATATGAAAACTCAAAACACTGTTATTAAAAAAAACAAGCGATAAAAAATTATCAAAGCTATTCCTTTAAAACACAGAAGGAGATACTGGCCATTACAGCGTCCACCTGTCCTCCATTATATATAACATTATGCTTCACCTCTTCTCCAAAATTTTAAAGTGGACATTTCTCTGTAATGTGCGATGGCCCCGCTCCAATCCTGAGTGCTGTATTATCGTGTGCTGTTGTACATCATTCATGTGTTCACCGAGGGAATCCCACGGCACGGTGTTGTGTTACTGTGTAATACATCACACTGCAGCAATGACACGCTGTCATTTCTACTATTGGTACAATGAAAGTAGATGCTAAACACTACCATGCTGTTAGAAACACAGCAGAGTTTTAGTTGTTTTGATGTGGGAGTTTTTTTTCCCTGGAAATATTGAAACTGACAGCGTCTGGAGAGTGTAGTGTGAGTGTAAAGGCTCAAGGTGTGTTCAGGCTATTTGCTGCATTCCTCATTTCATTCCTGGTATGCCTAATGATGATGACTGGACTGCTTTCTGCAATAAAAGAAGATAACCTTCAGAAACTCTCTTTCTTTTTTTTCTTTTTTTAGTGCATTGTTTAATGATGTGTTTATGATATTTGCTTGTACCCAGAGCTGTAAAGGACAGTCTTTCTACGAAGTCCCCCGCCCACCACATCCTCCTAATTTCAGATGCACATAATTAAGCTTTTCCTTTGAATGGCTTGACACAATCTTCCAGGAGGTTTGCGATCAAAGTGGACAGCTCAGACATGTGGTTGAGCATTGTCAGACTAATTGCTGTTGGTATACTTCCTGAATGCATAATAGACATAGATACATGTGACTTATCATGGCGATCTGGGTGCTTTATAGTTGTCTCGTAATTAGTTGGGGGACTTTCTTTTATGAGTACCCGAGGGAGATAATTACGATGATGAGATTCCGTGACGATAACGATCAGCTGCGTGTTGCACAGATCTAATTAAAGTCCTCCTAAACTACTTAATTGGTAAATTTCCAGATGGCCAATATTTAAAGCAGATACCGTGAAATGAAGTTAAAGTTATCGAACCACAAAATCATTACAGCGTTATTAAAGTTGTTGTTGAGGTTGAACCCCTGTGAAATGTCTGAATGTCAGTGGAGATGCTTTAATCAAACCTTAAACATAGTAATTGTAGTTGTAGCCATCTATTTCATACTGTAATATGATAGGTGGTTAGTATTAGTTCACAGTGCATTTGCACATGTCCAACAAGAGGTTTTAAAATAATCGTATGCATAACATATGCTCACTGGCCACTTTATTAGGCACACCTTGCTAGTATCAGGTTGAATCCACCTTTTACTCCAGAACTGCTTCAGTTCTTCAAGGAACAGATTTACTGAGGTGCTGGAACCATTCCTCGGAGATTAGGGTCCAAACTGACACGACAGCATCACACAGTTGGTGCAGATACTACAGCTACTCGTTTATGATGTCAATATTCTGTTTCAGCAGCCGTGCTGTGTTGGATTGAGATCTGGTGACTGTGGAGATGATAAACTCAACCGGTCTGAGATGATTTGAACTTTGTGATAGTATGTTATCCTGCTGGAAGCAATCATCAGAATATGAGTTCACTGTGCTTATGAAGGCATGGACATGGTCTGCAACAATACTCAGGTGTGCTGTGATGTTTAAGTGAGCTGGTGCTGAAGTGTGTGTGGCGAGGTGGGGGCAGTGTGGGACAATGGTGAGAGGTGGTTTTGACATTTTCATATTAAACTTAATTGTGCATGTTACTAGATGATCATTTGGCATGTCCGGGCCAGATATATCATATTTCAAGTGTCTGCTAACTACATGTAAGGATAAAAGAAGCTTAAGTTTGATCTTTGGTCCCTTGTGTCAGTCCTCACATACTCCCTTATTCTTTTCTTTCACAGTTATTTCAGCTGCTCTTCTGTCTGATTACAGTTTGGATGTGTCCATATCCATATTTAATTATGACACACAAATACTTCGCACCATATTTTCCCCTGTGCAAACTTGAAAAAATAAAAACTGTATTTCTGAGAATATATTGTCTGCTGCATTTTCTGTCATATTCACCAAGCAAAGCTTGTGACTTTTTGGTGACTTGTAACTTCCCCCCATGAGTGTGGCATTAGGCTTCTTTGAACTACAAAAAATAAAGAAATCAAAACTTTCCAGCATGGATATTGAGGAAAAAACAGACTTTAGAAGTGCACATCCTGCAGAAGCAGTCACAGTGTGGGACTTTCTCTCAAGATGTGGGAATAAAGAATAAAGATGCTGTGTAGTCCCAACATAAAGAGAGTCATCTGGTCACCCTACCCACAGGATTACACCAGCAGCAGGCTGCACTATTGATACAAGGTTTGAATGGCCCATGCTTTCATGTTGTTTATGCCAGATTCTGCAGATCCTACTATCCAAATGTTACAGCAGACAATGGAAACTCATTGGAAAAGGCAACATTCTTCCATTCTTCTGTTGTCCAGTGTTGTTGACAACAGAAGATGGGAAATTTTGTGTGAATTTTTGCCTCGGTGGGACCCTGTGTGGTCTTCTGCTGCTGCAGGCCATCCGTTTCAAGATTTCGTGTGTTGTGTGTTCAGAGACCAGCTCAACTGTCATAAACTACCGTGATGCATTCAAAGTCCCTTAAATCACATTTCTTCCCGATTGTGTTGGCAAGTCTGAACTTGAGCAGTTCGTCTTGACCATGTCTACGTGCCTGAATGCATGGAGTTACTGCCATGTGATTGGTTGATTTGGTATTTGCATTAATGATGTAATCCAAATATCGATTAATTACAAATGACGAATGAAGTGGCTGTTGAGTGTATATCGTTTATATCTTCTGCAGGAAAATGCAAAATGTGTGTATTGGCATTATTTTCCATATTATCCATACACATTTTAGATTTTTGAGAACTCTCTGGCCCAGAGTAGAATTTTAAATAAAGTTCTGCAAATCTGAAGAGCCCAAGTTGGTAATAACTTGTTCTCCAGGGTCAGTGAGGATGAGATGTGTTTTGGTTTGTGCATGATTGGATAGACTCCAGTGTTGCATTAACCTGCGTAGGAGGTGGGAAAATAGATAGTTGCACTGCTTGCTGTTATCGTCAAAGTATAACCATTTGCTTTGCTTGAATAAATCACACATTTCATTATAAAAACAAAAAAAGAAGTATGAGTATTTTTATGAGTATGGTCTGGTCCCTCGAGAGCGAGGAACAGGATCAGCAGCGTGGTGAAAAGATGCTGCCGAGGAACGTGTTGTCTGCTTTCATCATAATGCTGTTTGTTTATCAAAGTACATCCATTTTTCAATTTCACTCCACTGTGTGTCTTACATGACAACGTTTAATAAAGCGGGATATGTTTGCGTGGAAAAAACGCTGCAGCTCCACGCGTTGACCACAGCAAAACTGCTTCTATTATCTGTGAAGCATGTTGAACAGATTATCATCCGTGCCAGCTCCTAATAAAATGATATCCATAGTCATCTGATAAAAATCTCAAACCTTTCCTTGAGATTTATGCTCTGCTTGAGCGCCGTTCGTCACCATCCTTGTGGGACTGACAGTGTTTGTCAAATCAAAATCACTCTCGACGCCCATCCAATCCTCCTGACGGAGTAAATCTGGCTGCAGCTATTATCTCATTATGTTTATCATGACCCAATGGGCACCATTCACGAGCAAGCTGAGACAGTACAATGATAATCACCGCCGAGAAGTGCCATAATCATTATTTACTGGTTGGAAGTGGGTGGAAATCCCCTCATTTCAGCATAATTTCGAATCGGTGCCAACTTGTATGGTGCTAAGAGAAGCTATTTGCTGACTAGATAAACTCAGAGGGGGGAAGTAGAGGAATCATCTGGAATTGTTTCCGATTTGCAGCTCCTTAATTTCCCCAGTCAGAGCTCTAACTATGTTGTGGCCCTCAAACCTGTATGGCAGTAATTACAGCCAGACAAAGACCCCAGATTTACTGGTGCATGTCGCCATAAATTTCAAAAGTGTTAATTAAATTCTGCTGTGCTGAATGTGTTTGCTGCCAACATCGGTCACGCCAATCATGCCCATGTGGTTTGAATTTGATCTTTCTTCCTGGTTTTTTTTTTCTGGTTTGGAAAGCTTTCTCATGACGTGATCAGGTTGTTGTGGGGATTCTTCTCCCCCTCTCTGCTCAACTTATTTGCCCCACTCGTGCTCTCCGTGTGACCCAGGCTAACATTTGGGCGAGACCGGGGAATAATGAAATGGTTGCGCGTGAGAGCTAGAGCATAAGCAGAGCAGAAAAATTCATTAGTCTGGTTTTATACTCTCCCCTGGGCTGTGTAGACACACATACACGCATACAGGTGAGATAGAGGGCGGACGGGGAGTTGTAAAAAGCTTTGCATGATGAAAAAGCAACAAGAACCACAAGTGTGTTAGCGTTGAAGACGGGGGGAAAAAATGCCCCACTTGGCTCTGTAGAAACAACCAAACTGCAAAGAGTCTCATTATGGTGAATTACAGTTCTTTATCTCAGCTGGCAGGTACACCTCTGCGGTCACTAGAGGGCTATCAAAGCCAGCATTAACATCAAGAGCCTTTTGCTACGGTTAATAGTCAGGTGCACCGAGCTGCCTGTCTACAGGCGATATGATATTCCAGCCGTGTTCAGCTTTACTGTCTTCAGAAAAGTCAGGACACAATTACGTGGGTGTTATGTCCTTTATAAACACATTTCCTGTCTGTGAGCGTTATCAGAGTGTGAAAAGATCAGAACTACCTTTTTCCTGGGGTTTTCCCTGCAACAGGCAATTTCCTTTTCCTACGCTTTTCAGTGAAGTTGTGTAACAAATCAGAGAGCGACACTATTCTCTCACATACAGAAACCACACTGGTAGTGACACACACACACACACACACATACACACATATATGCTTTCTCATTTTCTATCACACACACTGATTTACAGCTCTGGCAGTTGTCCCCCAGTCGGCATCCTGGTGCTGCAGCAGCGCTGTGGGGGGTGGCGAGACCTTAACACTGAAGATTGGATGTCCTCCGCCGCTTCCCCTATCATCGCCTCCTATTGCCATAACCAACAACTGTGTGAAGTACACACACTCCAGCGCTGTCTGCACGGTCAATTTTAGTATCTTTGATGTAGATGTGCCCAGTTTATCCTACAAAATATCATTCTTTGTGCTTTCCCACATTTTCTGACTTTAACCGAGTCTGTAAGACATGAAGCACCATCTTGCAACACAATGGATTTCAAAGTGACTTCTTGTTGACTTTGCAGAGTCTTTGGTTGAACGTCTCTGCATTTGGAGTAGCTGCTCAGAGCCCAGAGAGGTAAAATTATCCAATCTATCAAAAGCACAATCTTAGATATGAAAAATGAATAAATGATACAAGACATAACTACAAATTTGTCTTTCCAGCTCCCATTAGTCATCTCACAAACTCAGATTTTATCTCCTAAACTAACCATCAGAATAGAAAGAGGGTGAAATCAGTCTCCCTGTAACAACAACAGGGGCTGTTAGTCTGCAGGATGAGTACTTTTACTTTGTACTTGCCAATAAACTCTATACACTTAGATTTAAGTAGGCTTTTAAATAAAAACTTTATAACAGGATTATTTTACTGGTGATTTTTATGAAGTTAAAAAATGACCTGAGTGCATCTTCCCCCAATGATACACACACCAAGGCCTCAGAAAATGTGTAAAATTGACTATCTGACATCCATTTGTCAATTTCCCCTTATGTCCTTGTGGATGAACTCACAAAAAATCTACACAACTGCTGTAGAGGAACTCACACCACATAAAACATGTTGTACAGTAAGGTCTCTGTTAACTGCACACAGAGAAGAAATCAAGCTGCAAGCGTTTCTTTTCTTCAGGTGATGAACGCTCTGCAAACTGTCCCAGCAGCATGTCAGCGTGGGGTAAACTCAAAAACAATATTTGCCACAGCAAGCCTTCAACACGCTGTGTACAGAGCAGCTTTCCCATCTTCCTCCTGTAGAGGGTCACAATATGGCAGCTGGGTTTGTTTGTTCTGAGGACCTGTGCTCGAGTGTGGAAAGAGGCTGCTCTCTGTTTGATTCAGAGCGCTCCAAAATACAAAACGCTGCCAGTGCAAACTCGGAGTGATTCATTGTGGAATAGTCCAGTTTTACTGTAAGTAGTGGCAGCAGCATTATCGGTTTAATTATTCAGTGTGTGAGTTTGTGGTTTAATGTGTACGTATGAGTGTTTCTGCCCGGTGATGCATGAATGACACCTCTTTGGTTACTGGCTGGCGTGTTTGTCTCTGACCCTGTTTGTGAGTCGGAGCCCATGTGTCAATAGGTATTTTTAGCGCCACCTCTCACTGCATTGCAATGTCACTCATTCGCACCCCTCCGAGTCCTCCCCCCTCACCTCCTCCCCGTCATCCCCGTCTCTGGGGCCTTCCAGTCAGCCACAACAGTCACTCTCACTGGAAGCAGCCAGCAACAGCCTGCCTGATTTAAAACAGGGCGGGAAATTTTGAGATCCAGGCGTGGAGACGGGGAAGGCAGATCATCAAACTTGGTGTTCAGAATGACTGCAGTGATTTAGCTGAGCTTTGTTTCTCCCTTGGGCTTTGGCCAATTTGAATATTGATTAAAATAATTAAAGGATAGCTGTAATTATATGTCTCTTCATAAAGGCTCTGAGAACATGGCACTGATGTTTTGAGGCGGTGATCAGTCAAGTTAAACTGCTGTCTGAGCAACAGACAAGGGGTGTGGATGGGCTAAACATGTAATTGGTAATGACAGTAGGGTGGAGGGCAGACAAAGACGACTCTCACATGGATAAACAACTCCCGAAATGTTATTGAAAGCAGCACAAAGAGACTGGAGAAGAAAAGGAGGCATTCAGGCTCAGCTGGCCCAGACAGGTGAGGAGAGGAGGGAGGAAAAGGGAAGTAAAATAATACAGGAGCTGTAGTGGCACTCTGAACAGAGGGCAACAGTTGTGGAAGAGCCTCCCAAATGCCATAGCAGAGGCTGCAGCCCTCCACACTGTCAGATGTATGTGCATGTGTGTACAGATGAATAGCAGGGGCTTTCTAAAGAGGAGGAAACATGACACCAAAAAAGCGTCTGCACCCCCTCCCTCCACCTCTACCGCCTCCAGCTATGAGGAAGAGGAGGCACAAGTGCACGGCTACAGCTGAGAGGATCTCCAGAGGCTCTGACCGCATGAGGGGTCATCTGGAACATGCCTGATCCGATACTTGACAATGCCAACTCCTCCAAACCCAATCCTGCCTCACCTCTCTCTCTCTCCCCTCATTCCCCCGACAACACCGAGTTCATCGCATTTCACACACATCCAGCTGCGTGATCACAGGGACACCTCAGGCAGGGTCGGATTTATCCGGCAGATTCTCGCATGTCTTTGAGAGAAACTGCTGCAAGCCATGAAATGAACCTGTGAAAAGCACTTTTAAAAAAATGTGTAAGCTGCGTTTCCCTTTCAGAAGCGCGAGTCGAATTCTTCAAAAAGGAAGACGGAAAATTCAAGCGTGAAAGAAAGGATTAAAAGCTGTAGGTGTATCTGACGATGTAATGATACGGTTTTAGTCATTCTAGCAGCGTGCGTTCAAGGACCAGCCTGAAAATTGGATGGATTGCCATGAAATTCCATTAAAGACCCCTAACTCACTTTGGTGACCCCATGACCTTTCCTTCTGTGCCACCATTATGTTGACATTTGTGATTTTGAATGAATTATCACCATGACAATGAGACCCGAATCATGTGAGATTATGATTTTCCCTTCAGCTTCAGCTCTGCGCTTTGAGCTAATTAGGAATTGTAACTAATGCATATTAACATGCGTTTAGCCAAAAGCACCGCTGTGTTAGCTACACCCTCCCAGAGCTCAGAACATGACTGTAAAGTCGCCACGTTAACAAAATACATTAACAACCTTGATTCTGAAAGCAGGAAATCAACAATGAACAAATGAGATCTCTGTGGAACCTCCATTACACCATTACCAGACACCTAAGAAGAGAGCTTCGGGACATGCAACGCCCACCTTTACCCTTCGCCCGGGAACCTCCCCCTGGAGCGCACGCTAACCCCGTGACCTCCAACGCTCGCAGATCCTCTTCAGGGGCCAATCAAACACAACCTGCCGCAGGCCTGCGACACCGATACTGACTGAGCACAGATAAGACACACTAAGCAGACATCAAGGGAAAGTAGGGGTGCGTGCACACTCTCACACATCCACACACGTGTGTTCAAGCCAAACAAAGGCCTGAGGTCACGTATGTATGTGAAGAAAGGAGGTATGCTGTTGTAAAATTAACTTCCTGGAGGATTTGTTGACCCTTGTAAATTGGAGACATTTATCGGTTTTGAATATTCCCAGTGAAAAACACACTGGTGGAGATGTTTGAGAGGGTAGAATGTTTGGTATGTGGTTCAGCGCTGGTTCCCAACATACTGCAAGCTTCGCATTCTGCAACTGATCTGTGTTGTCTGAATCCTGCAGCACTGCACAGCTGTCAGACCACAACAGGGGGTGGACAGGCTGCCCGAGTGAGTGTGTTTGTGAGTTAGTGTGTGTGTGTGTTCTCCCATGAAATGCCTCTGAATTGAATGCTTCCATTTCTAATTCAGATGTTTGTGTTTTTTGGACCAAAGTGATGTCAGAGAGGTGATAAATTCAAGCTGCATATTTACAATGACGGGCAATAGATCATCTGTCACTGCTGCTGAATAGAAGCTTTGGGTGAAAATGGTAATTTTCTACTGAATGCAATCACCTTTCGTAAAAAAGTGAAGACTTTTAACTTTGAACACAGCTTTCTTTCACCTGAAAACCCTTTCTTCTGCTTGACAGACCACTGATGTTTTGGGTAACTCATTCTTTTCCACTTTCTTTATCTTTAGCACGAAGCGCTTTCTTGTCCTTGCTGACTCATAACTGTGATACAGCTCAAACTCCTGTTCCCTTTCTTCCCCCCCTCCCTCGTTCATCTCTCTCCCTTACTAAGAGAATTCCTCACAGGATCAGACCTGCTTTTTATGCTCTACTGCTTTTCACTCACAGCAAGTAGCGAAGGGGGGAAGGGGGAAAGGGGGAGGCGTTTTAGTAACAACAAACTAAAACTCTTTGGAAGAAGTGAGCATAAGTGAGGGAATGAAAAAATATATAAAAAGGAGCAGTGAAAGAAGAAGTGAGACACGAAAAGAGTCAACGAGAGGCGGCACGGGGCAGAAAGGAAATAATGCTGAAAAAGGTCATAATTTCTGCCAGGGGATTTGCAGTTGCCTGGACGACGAACAAAGCAGAGGCAGTTGGACGATGTGCACAACAGAAAGGGTTGAAAAGAAATGTGAACAGCTCTGGGGAGCGAGCTGGGAGTTGCTGCACTCTTCAGCCGGGTAATATCTACAACTCGGTTAGCAAAACAACCCAGAAATACACGCAGTGATCCCTCTGTCGTCCCTTTAATTTCAGATTAAGTATACCAGCCTTTTGATTTGCTTAACTTTACTGAAAAACAAAGTCTATAAAGTGGCTGTGCTAAGAGAAACCACTGCTTAGAAGATTAGCGATATGTCTTTACAGAACTGCGAGTGGAAAGTTTCAACGTTAAACACAGAGAAAGAGGAGAGTCTTAGTTTGGTTTTAGCTTTCAATTGAAAAGCGATGAGAGAATGTTAATGATATGCAGAGGGAATGAGGCCAGATGAAAGCCGGTCTAAAGTCTGAGGCAGAAGCAGAGAGGGAGGAGGTGAGGGTGAAGGGGGAAGGATGGAGGGGTAGACGGGGTGGTAAAGGTGGCACGAATGAAGCAGAGACAGGAAAGTTCAAGATTAAGCAATGTTCAGAAAGCCGAGTGAGAAATTAGAAAGTATTTACTGTGAGCATACACGTTAGGCTCATGTCATTTATTTGTATCTTAATCCCTGCATCTAATCATATAGACACTCACTGACCACTTCATTAGGTACACCTGCTTGTTAGTGCAACTAATCCATCAGTCAGGTGGTCAAGATGACTCGCTAAAGTTCAAACCGAGCAACAGAATGGGGAAGAAAGGCGATTTGAGTGACTTTACATGTATTATAGTTTTTTGGGGCCAGACAGGCTGGTAGTATTTCAGAACCTGATGATCTACCAGGATCTTCCCACACAAACATCTCTAGTTTACAGAGAATTGTCTGAAAAAGAGAAAACAACCATTCAGCAGCAATTCTGTGGGCGAAAATGACTTGTTGACGCTAAAGGTCAGAGGAGAAAGGGAAGTAGCTTGTAGGAAGGCAACAGCTGGTTACAGCCAAGCTATTGCAGAAGAACATCTCTGAATACACAACAGTTTGAAGCAGAAGGGCTACAGCAGCAGAAGAAGACCACACTCTGTCCCACTCCTGTAACCTACCTACAAACAGGAAACCGAGGCTGCAAGTTGCAGAAGGTCATCAAAATTGAACAACATAGAAAAAATGAAAAACATTCTTGGCTTCCACTTTGGTTCATTTCATTTAAACATCACAATCTACAATCACTAGATCTCAGTCCAACAGAGACCCTTTGGGATGTGATGAAATAGGAAATTCACATCATGGAGCTAGAAACAGTTCAGTTTGCTCATTTGTAAAATTGGCTGTAAGTATTGTGGTTTTTTAAGCCAGGAGGGATGATGACGGTACTTCTTTTTCTTCTTCTTACTATTATTACTGGAACAAAAGCGTGGACTGTTAAATTACAAGCTAACACTAACGAGCTTGTTTATCAAGCTGTACAGACACACATACTATACCTGCTAATTATGACTAAGTACCAGGATAATAAAATAGCAGAATTTCCCCTCACCCAGACAGAAGCACGAACTTCTTTTACAGGCTGTCGGCACAATTAACTGCACAGCAAGCCATTTTATTTGTCAGATAATTGGAGCACCACTACAAATTAGCAAAGATTTAGCTTAGCAGAAGCTACCACATACAGGTAAAAGATTAAAAAGTAATCCACAGTTGCCAAGCCTCTGATCTGAACCTTTAATAACATCAAAGTGGTTGATTTATAAAATAAAACTAAAGGGAGATTATCCAGAGAGAATAAAAAACTTTTGGTACTGGGCTGTGAACATGTTCATGCTGGCTGTAGCATTCGCCATTTTAACATGAGAGTCTATCCCAGGGGTCAGCAACCTTTAACACCCAAAGAGCCATTTGGACCCGGTTTCCACGCAAAAGAAAACACTGGGAGCCGCAAATACTTTTTGACATCTAAAATGAAGATAACACTGTATATATTGTTTTTTTTTTACCTTTATGCTTTGTGTGAACAACTAAGGTGTGTTGCTTATGAAATCCATGAAGTGCTACAGAGAAAATTACATTTTATTTATGTTATTAACACATTTTGAACTCTTAAAGAAATATAACAAAAGGAAAGACACCCAGCTGAACTAAAATGATCCATGTAGCAAACAAAAACTGTTGTGAGCTGCCACCCTTGTATCTCCTTTGGGCTTTTGGAGCCTTGACCTGACTTTTAAAAAACAATTGGAAAAAAGCACTATGCTGCTAAAAAAAAAAAAAAATAGATATTTGCAAAATTCTGCCTAAATATGTATTTTACCTGGTTAATGTGTGTGGAGGGGTGTGGTCTGCAGTGCCGCTGCAGAGGAGGCGGACGCACCTGAGCGGCACCCGCAATCACGCCTCGCCGCCTTAACGTCTGTGCTATCTCTGCTGTTGTGTTGTCGTGCTGTGATGCTAGCACCTGCAGAGAGCGGCTACTGTCAGATGGGGGCAGTATCAAAAACATGTGCTAATAGCTCCCAGAGAAGATGTTTAATGTTTATTTTTTCACGCTTCTCCCATTCCTGGGCAACTCCGCTGTCACTTCCACCAGACTTGTCAACCAATCAGCATGCGACTAATGTACAGTAGAGATGCATATGAATCCAAATATTGATAGCATCGATAGCGACACTGGCATAGGCATCGGATCGATACTAGCACATAAAGTTGAATACTTGGTTTCTATTCTGTAAGTTCAAAATGGAGCCCAATAATTTTATTTATTTATTTTTATGAAAAACTATACCTCAAACATGTTCTGTGACAAATGTCTGAACCTTTTTGTGTTGACTCTCAGGTCTATTTTATTGATAGCCTATAAATAGCCTTTTTAAGCACAAATATACCGCACTTTTTGTACATTTTTTAAAAACTTTCTCCTACTTACTGTGCAGTCTCTACAGTCTCTACACTTTGAACAACAGAAGCTGACCCAAAGTGCTTTACAGACAGGCACATTAACATTTACAGCTCTCCTATAAACCAAGTTTCAAAATACACAAAAAGCTGAGAGGTGTGTTTTGTTGTATTAACTAATTATTGTGGAAAATAAAAATCACAGTTGTCTTCAAAATGTGTTCAGAATTTCAAATCGATGATGATTCATCTCATAATATATAAGCTGCATTTATATGTTAAAAGTATCGGTAATGTCGTAACTTGGTACCAGATCAATACGAAAGGGTCCAATATTTACCCAACTTCAACTGGCTGTTTGAGGAACTGCTGTTTTATGCTTATTTTTTTTTATTATTATTATTTTAGCTTGGAGAGATATTCTCTCTCTGTGTTTTGAGTATTTGAGTTATTTATTTTTTTACTGTATGGTATGAATCTACGCAGCCTTTACAGCTTCTTCAAGACAAAAAGCTCATTTGCAAGTTTAAACTACAAGTGCAAGGGAACATTAGACAGCAGAGAATCCATGTTCCCTTTATCTGTTTATCCAAGGTGGAGCTTGGAGTCTGTTAAATGACCTTTATTGTCTGTGCCTGCTGATTGAGCACCAGCTAAAGTTACCCTGCTCTCACTCTTGGGCAAGTACCAGCACATACTGTAGCTGCTTTACAACCTTTGTTTCAGCCTCTCTGAGTCGGACTTGTTCAGTTTTTTGATGTTATTAAGCATAAACGGGCACACATGTGGCCCTTTTTCAGACATGAATTCACTCTTCCCTCCTGCTTTGCCTCAAGGTCCCACATCAACAAATGTCCTGATTCAAGTTCAGTGCTGTGTTTTACTGCAAACCCTTCAATCTGAGTCATTATAGCCCAGAGCCAGTAATGGTATACAGTTACACCACCAATACTCTGTAATAGAGAGGTAAATACTGAGGCAGAGTCCTGGGTCTACATTAAATGGGCCTGACCATCTGTGAAGAGGAAGAACAGATTATTTAAAGAGTTTACAAGTTTATTTTCTTTAAAACAAAATCAGTTTCATAGCAGCAGGAAAGCCTGTTCTGACAAGCAAAGGGTTAACAAGGTGAAACTGTCTTGCGTGCAGCTGTATCGTGGGTAAGCTAATATCCCCCAGATCTCTGTGTTGCTGTAACGCTGAAACTCCCACTGGCCCCGAAGACTTCACTTTGGATTTCATTTTACAGCGTCGTTGAGGCCACAGCGCCCTCCCACGGGAGGCGCTGATTGGTCGAGTTGCCTGCTGGAATATTTAATCAGACACCTTGCTCGCGGCTGTGATTGGACACAGCCGGTGCAGTTATGTAAATGAGCACCTGGTGGCGCCTGCTGGCCCGGCTGCTGAGCCCGGACTGTGGAGGAGCGGCTGAGAGAGGACGCAGAATCAGAGAAGGTCCGAGAAGCAGAGATACTTTGCGTGTTTTCCCTCCTTTATCTTATTATCCCCCCTCCATTAACCACAGGCTGAAAAATATTCCTCTCAAGTGAAAGTCAGCCTGGGGGTGTGAAATCAGCCGGTGCGCGCAGCCCGTACGGAGTATTGCGCTGTTTTCTGAGTTTTGGTGGAGGTCGTTCACTAAACTCAGCTGCTGCTCTCGGAGGTCAGTTTGGATTATTCGGTGGACGCGTGTTGTATTGAGCACAATTCACCACAGAGTTCATCCCAAAGTTTGGACCGCTGTCACAGCACACTTCTGCCTGTCTTTTAGGTAAGTACTCCCAACCTGCTCTGCGCGTTTCTTCTCCGTGCGCTTAGCTCCATAATAAGCGGCTGTAATAATATTGCTGTGGGTATTTCCAGCTGTCTGTGTGTGTGTCTGTGCGTCTCTCACTCGCTGGCTTGGCGTCTATATGTCTCGTTGTGATCCGGGAGCGCTGCAGCTCTGGACGCTGGCCACGGACTCCTTGGAAGCGCATATGAGGTGTAACGTTGCGCCCCGGACTCTGCGCGTTTGTGTGGCAGATACATTGTGGTATTTATGCTGCCGACAGCGTAGCTGAGATATTCTGACATCGTACATCATGATCTAGACTTATTGCAACATCGTGTTTAAAAGTGGGTGCTTGGCACCGGAGAAAACGTTATTCAGAGTCCTCACTGCTTTCACGCCTTTTATATTCAGTGTGGATTTTTCTCGTTCTCCGACCTCCGACTCATTGCCACTAACTCTCAAACAGTTACACGGGTTTGATTAAGTTGTACAGTCATTCCTCTTTTGAAAGTCCTTGAGTGTCATTATTCAGAGTCCACCTCATTTACAACATTTAAATAAATAAATAAAAAGTTAAAGAAAAGTAATCTGAGCTGGCATGTGGAAGCTTTAAAACTGACTGCAGCGGGCGTAATGACGCACTGAGTCAAACGTGTAGCATTTAAAAGGACCTAGTGACATCCAGCTGATGGTCATCACACAGACTGTTGACCCTGTGACCTTATAGCAACACATGGGGACCCTTAGTGGGACCGACAGCTCTGGTTTCACTCATCCCTGGTCTCTGGTTCTCCAGTGGGGAGCTAATCAGTCACCAGAACCAAGTCAGAAATCAGTGTAAAGTTGCCTGGAACTCGGATCTGTGTTGATGAAGGAAACATTTCAGACTCTGGGGACGAGCTGTAGGAAAGTTTGGACTTTGAACAGGATGTACATTTTGTGTTTGCATGAAGCAGAAGAAAGGGGGCGGTGATAGCTGATCAGTCATGTGGTGTTACGAGTGATTCTCATATTGTCTGACAACAGGATGGTGCAGAATTATGTATATTTCAGCATCTTGTCTCTGTTAATTTCTGTATAACAGAGAACAAAGAGAAGGGAAAATGTGGGTTTGATTGCGTGTGTTTGTGGTGTTGTCTTGCTCCTGTGTGTTTGTGCATGCCTTTCTGGGGGCCGGTGACCTACTGGAGGAGTCAAACAATGGGCTTTAGTGGGTGTGAAGTGCAGTGAGCAGTCACCTATCTGACTGCATGAAAATGGCTGATGTGGGTAGTTTGTTGGCTAACAGACTGAGAAGGCAGTCCAGCGTAGAGGAGGTGCACCATTGTTATAAACTGCTGTGTGGGGAGGAGTGGGTGGGGGTGCTTGTGCTATAGAGATAGAAATGCAATAAAATGCCATTTTCCCTTTCTCCGTCCCTCCCTCTCTGCCTCTAAGGCAGGGGCATAAAGTGAGGAGGATCCCTGAGTGTTGATGCACATGTTTGCTGGATTTCAGTCTAGTAGGCATCTGGCTGCTGATTCTTCCACAATGTCCCGAGAGAGCCATTGACTTGGAGTAGTTCGTTTTTATCAGCTGTGCAGTTGAGCAAAGAAGACACAAGATATTTGAAATAGTTGGATGGCCCAGTTATGTGAGTATAAGTGTTCACGCACAGACTTGGAACAGCTTTTTATTGATTTGTCTTCCTCTTGGCAGGCTCGTGACAAAGCAGCATTAATTGCATAATATGATTTGTGGAGAAGTATGCACGCAGCAAAGTAATTTGTCTAACATTGTTCGAAGGAATGGCTCTTATTTGATTTGTGTCTAAGACTCGGCAACAAAAGTCTTGGAAAGGTTTTTTATGTGCAAGACAAGAAAAAAAAAATGAAGAGTGGTTTTGCAGTGGTGTTGTTTTGTGATTGAAAACACGCTGCTGCGTGCCAGTGCAGGCTTTTCTGCAAACATAGAAGCACGGTGTAGTTTCTGCCATGGGAACACTGGTATGTATGGTCTGGTTGATCATTGACTCCAGTCTGTTATCCTCTATCTGGGTCATTGTTTTGGGTTAAAAGACTTCAGCAGGTGGATACAAATTTGAACCTTAAAGGAGTCGCAGCTTGAACAGTGATTGAACTGCACGTTTGGCACAGTTGCCTGGTCTGTCTCTCGCTAAAGGGGCTACTTAACAACATGAAAGGGCACAATGGCAATGAAGAACTGTCTTTTATGTGACACCTCTCACAGAGATCATGCATTAAACAGAAAGTCTGTCTTTGGTCATAATTGGCTCAGACAGACTGAACAGGAAGGCAAGTGGAAGAATTCATTTAAGTCCAAAGACACGACATGGTTACTTGCCTTCCCTCTCGACAATCCCCCTGTAATGGGAAATGAAACCGATTGAACGCGGGACTCCAGCGTCCAGCCTGTTTTCCCAAACCAATTTCCCTTCAAGTCTAGACAGCTGGACTTTTCAATTGCATCTGTGTATGTGTGGTCACATGCAGAGCGAGCTCAACCAGACTGTCGGACAAACAAATTAATCGTGTAATGGGCGGTGACACTTCAAAGCGGGATCTGGGCTGTTCGTGGGCTTTAGTTGTCAGTGAGTTTTCAAATCTATTTGGTTTCCTCTTCGCGAATCTCCATCCCTGAAGTCCTACCTTTTCTCAGACTGCCCTCCCCCTCCCAGTTTCCCTCCCCACCATCCTTCGTTTGGCATCGAGCACACTTTTGATCCTCTAATTGATCATTCTGGCAATCTGTCTCTTTCCCTACATGTAACATGGAACACAGATTTTTCTTCTTCATCTTCTGTATCTCCCCATTCCCTTTGAAGCAGCACTAGACATTTTATTTATCTTCCTCCTCTGCTCATACATCTTACCCTCAGCCTCTCTCTTCTCCTATCGTCCCTGTGAGTCTCCTTATTTATCTGTTTGCTCTTTCAGTGAAGGGTGCCCTTGTTAGATAGCGGTGTTGCTTCTTGGATGCAAGTACCCTTGGGTTAAGTTTTCTTCAAAGATTCTCACAGGGTATCTTATCAAAGTATCTAAGACATTTACTTGGTCCCTGATATAAGCTCGGAAAACTGCAGAAATGCCTCTGCATGACTTCCAAAATTACAGGTGGCCTATTTTTGAAGGTGATAATGTACGAGTGTGTGACAGCCTGTGGTAAAGTACAGAAATCTAGAAGCTTGAAGGTACTGCCATATCTCCCTAATATATAATTTCTCAACTCTAGTACATGTTTTATGACTTTATGAAATAATAAAAAACTCTTATTAAAAGAGAGCTTCATTTATTAGCCATTGCACTCCTATAACATTGTGAAATTTTGATGTGCAATTTAAGCAGCAGGGAATCTTTTTATACCCAAATGTGTGCTGTTTTTAGTTGAATGGACTAAAGGAAAAAAATAACCTTGAGCTAAATATTTTGGAGGATGCCTTCTCAGTGTTTATGCAAATAGTGGAAGCAAGGGACACTGCAGTGACACTGTAAAGTATACCCTACTTTTCCCTTCTGTTTGAATTTAGTGGGGACTGTATTTCTGCAATTAACATGATTTTTTTTTTTAAACTTAAGTTATTGAGGCCATAGCTGCATTAGGAGGGTGTTTACTGAGGTCACAGATCCTGGGAGCCGAGGATGGTTTTTCCATTTACTTTTATTCAGCTCAACGTCGCTTTGCAACCAGGGGAGTCGCCCCCTGCTGGGCATCAGAAAGAACACAGATTTAAGGCCCTTTCAACCTTGCTTCAGTTTCAGGTGTATTGTCAGTCACAGCCTGGTATCGCCACTATTTACAATGTAATTAAACCCTCGAGAGTCTAGCTGGTGATCTGAATAAGTTTTGCCACCAGCAGCTGTTGTCACCTCATGAAGAAATGTCTCATTTTTCCTAAATCCACACCTCTGTCTATCAGTTTCCTTCACCTCGTCCAATTCGGGGTCACACTGAGACCGAGAACCATTCACACTCACAGTCACACCCAATTTAGGATCACCAGTTAACCTAACGTGCACTGTGGGAGACCGTGCACAGGCTTCGGGACAAACACCGAAGGACCCAGGCTGGTGGATTTGAATCCAGGACCTTCTTACTGTGAGGAGGACAGCACCGTGCTGTCGCCTCACAGTGTCTTGTGGTCATTAAGAATTTACAAACTGATGATGATTAATCATGAGTACACACTGCTTTCCCTGCATAAGCTGCCTCTATAAGTTCAAAGTATATGTACTGGCAATACTGGCCCTTGGTATCAGATGACACAGCACGACATTTTATACAACTTTTCTTTTGTGTAAACCTTATACTCTGCAAAAACCTTAAGACTGTGTTTAATCTGCAAAATTAGCCAAGGTCATTTGTGAATTGGATGATTAGGATGGTCTAATTAGAAGTGGACGATGGTGAATCCTGTGGTTTAAAAACAACTACACA
This sequence comes from Haplochromis burtoni, assembly GCF_018398535.1. Taxonomy (NCBI): domain Eukaryota; kingdom Metazoa; phylum Chordata; class Actinopteri; order Cichliformes; family Cichlidae; genus Haplochromis; species Haplochromis burtoni. Next base: position 1,520,202 of record NW_024582441.1, read on the forward strand.
CTTTGCCAACTTGTGGAAGCTGAAGTTATCGCTGCTGGAAAAGAACCTCATAAAAGATGGAAACCAACTTAAAAGCCAGTGTGCTCCCTTCTCTGCCTCTTGCTTTCTTTCTTTTTAGTTTTTTTTTTTCCTCTCCTCACCACTTTTCAAATCGTCATATTGCGGTTGGTGTTTTTTAGCACCCACAGTGCCTCTTGTGGCACAAAGCGCCACTAATAATTACTAATGGCTTCTGGCAAAGTATGTGTTTTGAAACCTTGTTGGAACATGGGAAGAAAATTGTGTTAAACATCAAAGGTTACTTTCTTTTTCAATATGTCTTCTTTGCGTATGATGAATTTGAGTTACAATGACATCCACACATCCACGCTGAGTGGGTTGGACGTGTCTGCCGTTTCCGCCGAGGGATTTGTAGGGGCGCATTAGCATCAGGAAACTGTTGTGTGATGTGTAATTTAGTTCTTTTGAGGCTGTTTTTCACTGCTGAGAGGGAGGAGGAGGACTGAGAGTTTGATAGAGGTATCAACCTGTGCCTGAGGCTTTTAACAGGTGTGTGTGTGTGTGTGTGTGTGTGTGTGTGTGTGTGTGTGTGTGTGTCTGTGTGTGTGTGTGTGTGTGTGTGTGTGTGTGTGTGTGTGTGTGTGTGTGTGTGTGTGTGTGTGTGTGTGTGTGTGTGTGGTTTCAGCAAAAGCCCAGGCTTTATATTAACCAGGCCACCATATTTTCGGATCCTAATGCTCTTTTGTGTGCATATTTTTTATTTTGTGCTGCAACATCTGAAGACCTCTACGTTGTCCTCAGCTCTTATTCACTGGAATTGAAGACTGCCGCATTGCTCGGTTAGGCCAGTTAATTTCCTCACATTGACTCAAAATGTTGAGTCTAGCTGAGCTCATTCCCGTTCGCCCTGATCTTTTTTTTTTTTTTCTTCCTGTCATTTTCTCTCTGCTACTCTTGAGTTCACCTCTCTCTCACTCCTTTCATCCCTTCTCTTGTTCCCTCTCTCTCCTTTTCAATGGCTTCTCAGCGGATGAATAATTCTCAACCTCCTGCGGCAAAGAGTTGCTTTTGTCCCACACTTGCTCTGCCAGTCTCTTCGTTCGATTACTGGTGGGAATTTTCCTTCATGGCGTTCTTCTGTCTGTCTGTCTGTCTGCTTCAGTCTGCGGCTGTTTTTCTCACTGTCCCGTCACATGCCTCTCCTTTCACCCTGTCCTCCCCTCTGCTTCTCACTTGTTCTCTGACAGGTGGTAGTGAGACTGTGCAAATTGAATTCAGAGAATTGGGCTGTGGCTCTCCATCACACTACAGCCCTAAAGGACCTTTGGTGTCAAACTAGAACCAGAGGTTCACATGCACTCAGCTGCGAGGTCATCGTATTAACATGCTAATGGTCCCTCATGCCTGCTGGATACTCCTCACGAGTCTTACAGCCATGCTTCAGCTAAGGTCAAACTCAGAACTAATCTTCCCTCGGAGTAGCAGTGATGGTTAATCTTCAGGCAGCACATGAGCTTGCTTCGCTTTCAAGTGAGACGCACTAGAAAGTGAAGTGGATCTCATCTCATTCCAGATGGATTAAACAGAGCAGAAAAGGAGCTGAGGACAGTCTAACTACATGTGCCGACAAGTACGAGGCTTCGAGCCCCGAGAAGCATAATAGTATTCCAGTTTCTGTCGGTCACAACCACTTTCCCAGAAGAAATGCAGACAAAACTGAACACATGTTTTTCCTTTGTAAACTGAGAAAGAAGACTTCGCTCTGAGTCTCACGATAATAAACAGCCGACTCCGTGTAGATCATGTTGACTGCCAGAGGTGTTAACAAAACCTTCATTTTCTTTTTGTGTGCGACTTTGTTATGCTCTGTTCTTTGTCTTATTTCAGCTTTGAGAACATCTTCTTCTGATTTGGTTTGACTCTCTCTTGTTGTGTCGAGCTTACCGAACAGGCAGTTTACCTCCTTCTGTACTGTGTGTTGTTGCTGTATCTGATCAGGCTCATTTCCTTTTGATTGCCTTTGCAGATACCATAATGTTGGAGCGCAATTATAGGAACTTTAATAAAAATAACAAGAACGGTCCAAGGTAAATATTATGGGTTTATTGTAGGACTGTAGTCATGAAGACAAGTCTTGGGACTACCTGCTCTGCATGTTGTTTCAATTACTGATTTCTGTGACGACTGACAAAAGACAAACCTGCAAAGTTCCTTTTTTTTCAATATTTCACAAGCTTTCATTTGGATTAAAGTCTAGACAAGTACAAGGAAAAATGCAAATAATGTAAAGGCAAGCATTGCCCTCAAAGCATTGAAACTTCAGAAGGGGCTCAGAATAAAGGGAACTTGGAAAAAGAGCGTTATCTGTTCATTAATGTGTGTTAATTGGAGTCTTTTCTCAAGTAAGCAGGACTGACAAGGAAACAGTGTTGGAAAAAGTACTGGGTTTTTGTGTTTGACAGTGTTTTGGATGTATGTGTGTTTAAGATTTGTTATCTCTGTTTGTACTAGGGGTGCTTTTTTTGCCTTTATCTGACAGTTCAGCAGGAAAGAGCAGCGGAAGACGCCCAGCAAAGAGCTACAGTTTCTTGTAGTGGGTTGACAAACAAACATAAGGTTAGGGTCTAGCTCTACCGGAAGCCATTAACATGGAACATGGAAAAACAGCCAGAAGACTCGACTTTTTTTTTTTTTTCCAATTTAAAATAAAATACATTTCTGTGTAAAAGTCTTGCTACCCCTCATTGCTTTATATTTTATTTCCAAGGAGTCAGATTTTCTTGTAAAGTTTAAAGCGGTCTTGAGCAGTACTTCTCCAGGATTTCTGAAAGTCGTTCAAAGATTTTCTTTGACATATTCAGCCTTTCTGCAGTCTTTGTACCTGACTGTTTTCAGAGGAATATTTTTAGTTAAGCCACTTAATGCTGACCTATGAGTCATTCCTTCATAAACACACCGAACTAAAGGGATGAACCACTGTTGTGTCTACGCATAACAGACGACTTGGCAAAGAATTTTAAATTGTGTCTTTAGGCACTTTTTTTTTCTAGCAGCCTGTTGCAAAATTTTTATATTATTTTTTTCTCCATTTCTTTAGTTGAATCCACAAAAAATATAAAAAAAGATAACACAGTTTGACATAAAATAGTATTTTTGCACCAAAAAGGTGATTCGCAGAGAACTATTGGCCGAGAACTTGGAAACTGGACAAGTGGAGGACAAAAGAGGACATGAAAGGTCTAAAAATATTATCTACAGCAGATTAACAGTATTTGAAAGTCATGTTCTTAACACATAAGGCAAAATCCAGCAAAGACATGGGACCTGAGAGATTCATCTGGCTGGTTCATCTACTGTTCACTGAAGCCTCATCAGATATGGAATCAATAGAAGGATGGCTGTCAAGAAGTTACTCTTAACTAAGAGAAACGCGGAGAAAAAGCTGAGGTATGTAGGAGAGAGGTACAACAGCGAGTGCCTACAGCCTGTAAAAGACAATAGAGGCTCTGTCGTGGTTTTGGGCCGCATTTCAGCCGGTGGTTCTGGTGACTGATGAGCTATGTTGGAGATCTAGGAATGCAAAAAGCTACGATCAGAGTTTGAGCCACAATTCAGTACCATCTAGAAAGCATCTCATTGGCAACAGCTTTATTTTTCACTATGAAAATTATCCCAAACACCCTGTCAATGCAGTGAAAGCTTATATGAAGAACTGGCCTCCCCAGAGTTTCAACCTCATCATTATCAAAGCATTTTGACAGAGAACAGAACAAACGACAGCCAACATCCAAAGAAGAGCTTTGAGTGTCCTTCAAGAAGCCTGGAGAACTATTCCTGAAAACTACTTAAAGTTTGCCTTTTATTATGTATTTAAGTTTGTGTTTGCACATGTTTCGATAAATCGCCGCGCCTATTAACCGCTTTCCTAGTAACATGTAAAGAAATGAGGAGTCTCGAGACTTTTGCACAGTACAAGCTTATTTACATATGCATCTTTTGGCTGGAATATGTGTCACGTGTCAACAAACCAAGAGTCCGAAGAAAATGTGTTCCTGGTTTTAAACTTGAGATATTTTCTCAAATAAACTCAGGAGACAAAGCCAGGAGAGTAAAGCTGGGACATTGACTGAAGCGGTCACTCAGATGCAGCACACAGCAGGAAACGGTCCACTTCGATGCATTCTTAACACTGAAAATACTCCCTTTGGTGTGGGTGAGGGAACTCTTAGGTAGAGGTAGTAGGCAGGACGGATGATGCCCACTAGCTTGCTTTAAATTCACCACACATTTTCCTGCTCTGTTCTCACAATCGGACATCACACTGACTTCGTACTCGGCAGCTGGCAGATTAAACCCACGTAAAAGTTTGATTTGAGACATTTGAGTTCTCATATTCAGCTGTTTTCAGGAAGGTTTAGAGCTGCAGTGCATGCGTTAAAAACGGTTTTGTTGTGACATTTTGTCCCCTGCGCTTACAGCTAGGTTTGTGTGGCTGCTATTGACGAAGGCAATCTGCGGTAATCAGTCAGCATTTGTCTCTGTCCACCATGAGGATGAGCAATGCTGCAGCTGCTATGGACTGATGAGCCAAGTGGACCTGAAAAGGGAGCCGGTGGAGGTTTCATTCTGTTGCTATGACTGATGTCAGCTTTGTGTAGTCGCATGCTAATGAACCCAACCTTATTATGTTCATTTTTTTTTTTGCTTGTTTTTGCTCTATCCTTGAGCCTCGACTCCTGTGCCTCCCGTTTCTGTCTCTGTAAGGAGATTTTTTTAAAATTGGGTTTTTTTTTTTTTTTTTTTTTTTAGGGGGTGGAAGCTGAGCTGTCGTAATGAGTCATCTGGTGTTATGCACAATTCAAATGTTTCTGGAAGCAGGTTTCATCTTTAACAATTCCCTATCTTCATGACTCACCACCTTCCTCAGCAATTGTTCACATGGTTTATGGTCTCCGTTTCTTACTGATGCAGATTTAATTTGTTTTTCTGACTCCACTGTCTTGCCGTTTCCGTTTCCAAGTGAGTTATCCGCACTTTCCTTCTGCTTCTTCCTGTACACTCAGCAAAATCAGATTCCACAGACATGACTGGCACTTCCTTGTAAGGGTGAATTTTGTGACACACAGATTTTCAACTGGATGCCTAGTGCATGGCCCAAATCCATGATGAAGAGCAGGGCATAATACCACTCTTCACCTGAAGCTCCCAGTCATATATTTGATGGCAAATGTCACAGTTGTGCTGTGTTTTCTCAGTTTAAATATCAAATTAGTTTGCAGCCTCAGTAAGGGTGTAAAGCTGTGTGGTTTCACCCACTCAAGCAAATATTGTGCTGAGTAAAGTTGTAATATTTAACCCAGTAAGCTGTAGGTAATGTTTTCAGTAAAACAGATCCCCATGGACATATTGCTATAGCCAAGCATCTCAAGCCAAGCATCTCAAGCCTGCCCTTGGAGTGAATCCTCAGTGAAAATAAGAAAACAGTGGCCCCGCAGGGATCAGCACTTTACTCACACCAGTCCTGAGTCACACAAAAGCAAGGCTGTATTCAAGGAAGCCATCAGATGACCTTGTTTGTGTCACTGGCACAGTCTCCACAGTATCACCCTTTAAAGTGTTGTGAAGACTGAAGATAAATTCATGCTTCATTCTCTCCGGGACTCCGAGCGTAGCAGTGCGTACACCCAGCTTCCTCTCTCACACACACGCGCGCGCACACGAACAGAAACCCAAAACAAAGAGCTCACTACTCCGTGTCTCCCCAGTGGCCATTAGTCATGTCTAACTGGCAGAGTGTTACTTTATCTGGCCGAGACTGGAGACTTCACATGTCGAGATCTGTGTATAGAACAAGAACGACATTGAATAAGCGACATTCGAAGCCTTTTTGATGTTGCAAATTATATGCATTGCACTACATTATTGCTAAACTTTCCCCAAAAACCTCACACTTTTAGACATTTTATCAAAGCTTGTCAAAATAAGAGTTAGTAGCCATGCTGGTGATGCAGCTCCTGGTTCATTACCTTTGTTCTGTCTCCTGTACACTCAGCAAAATCAGATGGATAAATTATTGTTATATTTTAAACAGACTTTAGTGGTGCCCAGAGATGATGATGATGATGAAGAAGAACTTTTGTATTTTCTCTTTTCACCATTATGAGGTTGATTTTGACCAAAATGTTTCACCAACTGAGTGACGTTCATATTCTTACAAAGCCAAGTTCTTGGTGATTTAGACGAACAAAATACAAGACTGTGAGAAATAAACTGTCCGATGTGCAACGCTGGGGTCAGAACTGCCTTAATTCTCTGTGGTACAGATTCAACAATGTACTTCCTCTGAGATTTTTGTCTATATTGAAATGATAGCCTCACACTGTTGCTCCTGATTTACTGGCTGCACGTCCATGATGTGAACCTCCCATTCCAACACATCCCAAAGGTGCTCTACAGGATTGAGATCAGGTGACTGTGAAGGCCATTTTACAGACAAACCAGTTTGAGACGATTGCAGCTTGGGATATGGTGTCTTATCTTCCTGGAAGCAGCCATCAGAGGGGGGAGACACTGTCTTTTCATGGTCAGAAACAATACTCAAGTAGATCGTGGTGTTTAAATTATGCTCAATTGTTACTAAAGTGTTAAACGGCTCAAAATGTGCCCAAAAAAATATCTCCCAGCAGCCTAAACTGTTGAGACAAGATAGGATGAACCCATGTTTTCATCTTGTTTACACCAAATTCTGAATTTTTGCATCAGAAATCAAGAATCTTCAGACCAGGCTTTTTCCAGTCTTATATAGTCAAGCTTTATTTTGGATTGTAACATCTGTTTCTGTGGCACGGAGTGTGGTCTTCTGCTGCCAGAGCCCCTAAGCTTCAAAGTTGGTCATGTTGTGAATTCAGAGATGCTTTTCTGCCTACCTGAGTTGTAACAAGTGGTTACTGCCGCCTTGGTGTGAACTCAATTCAGTTTAACCATTCTCCTCTGACATCAACAAGTCATTTTCACTCAGAGAACCACCGCTTACTAAACATTTTCTATCTTTCAGACTGTTCTCTGTAAACCTCAGAGATTGTTATGTAGGAAAATCTGAGTAGATCAACAGTTTCTGAAATACTCAGACAGCCCATCTTGCATCAGCAACCATGCCACATTCAAATCACCTTTCCGATGCTCAGTTTGAACATCAGCAGGTCATCTTGACCATTCCTGCATGTCTAAATGCCCTAGGTTGCTGCCATGTGAGTGGTTGCCCTAACAACTTATCTGAGTGTGTAACGAATACCACTGCTGCAAAGCGCACTACCGTTGTGATCATTTTATTGATATTAATTAAATGTGAAATGTAAAGAAACATAAAATAATAATAACTCTCACATCAACGTTAAATTAATTGAAAATGTTGTAATTATCAATTGTTAATCAGTCACGGATCATAAATGAATCAAGGAATATCTACACAGGCGTTCAGTGCACCTTTTTTAGAAACATCACTCCCGTGTGTTACCTAAAGCAAGTCTGTGTTTTTAAAATTCTCAGAGCTTATTCTAATTTAGCTATTTGAGTGTCCAGAGCCTTCAAAGATTCGATCATAGTCTCAAAATGGCAAAAAATAAATATTTCTTATGAATTTCATCAGCGTGTTATTGCTCAAAGACATAAAAAGTGTGCTGCATATTTTATTCAGCAGTGAATTATTCTCTCTATAGAACAGCACAGTCTGGCTTTAATTATAACTAAGCAAGACAAAAAAATACACCAGCGACTGAAGTCTGAGAAACATGCGCCTCGCAGGTTCCAAACTGGCACTTTAAATGGTATCTGCAAGGTGACTCCAGGATGCTTGCCTTCTGTGAAAGATTCACAAAGAAGGGAAAAAGCCTCATATCTGAGACCGGCCAACAAAAGGTGAAAATTAGTCTGAGGAGGGAAAACAGCCAGTGGAAGACATGTGCGTTTTTTTTTCTCTTCAAAATCTTTTCTGGAAGCGCAGCATCTTGGAGTCGCCTCTCCACTGTTGACGTTAAAACTGCTGTTTTGGTGTAACCTTTCATAAAACTGCCAATTAAGGACCTGTGAGGTGTCTTTTTCTCTAATGCACTTGTCCTTTTGCTCAGAATTGCACTGTGGCCTCCTACTTCTTTCTATTCTGGTTAGGGCCAGTTTGTGCTCATCTATGGACTGAGTGGTACACACCATCATATAAAATCGTAATTTTGTCTTTTATTTGTGACAATTTCCTCAATAAAGAAGTATCCTTTCTTTTAGAGCAAAAATACTCTGACAAATTTGAGAAGAAAGCTCCTTTTTTCAGGTCAATTTGAAACTATAATGGAACCCATAAAGGCTAATGATCCAGACACTCAGGTAGCCAAATGTATTCCTTGTGTAATCAGCAGAACAGTTTTCAGCTGTGCATACACACTCGTGAAACGATGAATCGGCCTTTTAACATCCGAAAGCTGCAGTAGGTACTTAAATTTGTTTCAGTGGAACATGGGGCTTTACACCTACGGATATACTCCAATAAAAATAATGAATGACTCATAATTAATGGCGCCATCAATCACTGATTGTAATTTGGAATATTTATCATCAGTTAAAATAGAAAAGGGGGGAAGTGTGCTTCAAAAATAAAGACATTTCTAAGCGACCCCAAACATTTTGAGCAGCAGTGTTTTGGCAAGTGTAAATGATCATATTCATCAAGTTGATAAGTTGATGCATTCTGCTCCAGAAACTTGAAAGATAAGCAAATAGTAAGCAAACATGGCCAGTATGAAAGGCATGAAATGAAATTTGCTAAGGTTGCTGTTCGGCAGAACCCTTGACAGGAAAAATGGATGACGTATCAACTGTGATTGATTACCTCTCTTAGGTTTCAAGCCTGTGCAGCTTTATTTTTTCTACTATACTGACACAAACTGATACTAATGGCTGCAACCAAAAAAGACCCTACAAGTCAAGATACACTTTAATAATAGTCAGCGGCCGGTGATGTGAACCATGCAGAGTTTGCAATTCAAGTATTAAAACATGCAAAATAATGTGCAGAAAAAAACAAAGCAAACTTTTACATCATTTCAGATTTTTTTATTTTTTTGGGGGGGGGGGGGGGGCTTTATTGGACAACTGGAAAGAATAATGAAGGCTAAAATTTGGGCCCAAGGCGAGGAGTTCCGGAGAAAAGACGCTAACCAGAGCCAAGGAAGTCTCGCCAGCTTTCGCTGAAGCAATCTAATTATAGAGACTGGCACGCTAGCTTTAATGATGCAATGGCTGCTCACTTTAAAAAAGTTCTCCCGTGTGTTCGTCCCTGCTCTCATCTGTCTCAGACATGGTTTTTTGGGGTTTTTTTGCTGCGCGGGACAGAAACAGCAGCTGCTCATAAGTATTCACAGTCCTGCTCGTGGATTAGCAGAGACAAAATGTGAGCGTAGATTGGACTGCACACTGCGCTGCCTCCTCCAGAACACAGCGGGCCCTTCTCATTCTCTCTGAGTGCTAACCACAGCTGTTCAACACCACTTGACTTTTCCTAACAACAATGTTCTCAGATGGCTGTGGCCACTTTTGTTCCTTCTCGCTGGAACAGTTGCTCTTCTGGTTTTCTTTAATGTCTTTGTCTCTTGGTGGTGTGTTGGATGAGAGCTTGTTGCCTTGCTGACCAAAACGGTGATGAGACTCTGTTCAGGTTGATGTTTGTTGATATCACCGTGGTTGTTATAGTGATTGCCTTGGATTTGTGGCCCCACTCATCAGTTTGAACTCTTGAGTGTTTTTTGCACGCTGAGCCTAGTCCAGTAAGCCCCATATTTCTGCATTGTGTCATCAGTCGTATGTGCATTCAGATGAAGAGGGAGAAAAGATGGCACTCTTTTTTTTTTTCTCTCTCTCTCTCTCTCTTTCTCTCCTCGACGTGAACACGTGCACCGTGTATCGGTTGCGTTGTGACTGCCATTCAGGACAGCTGCACCGGCTCGGTCCCACACACCCATGCGTACGCGCACTACGAGGCCATAAGTCACCATTTCTGCACCACTTCCGAAATACTCACATTCATGTAACCGTGTCATCGCTGCTCTTGCCCCTCCACCCCGTTGTGCTTGAGCAGACTCTACTATTCCCTCTGTTTCCATACATTCCCTCTGCCTGCCTCTCTCCCTCCCCTCCCTCTGATCCTCTGTCACTACAGCTGTGTGTCAGCTGTTGGCCTGTCCCAGTCTACTCAGAGATGAAGCTGAAATGTAAAGGGTCTGCAGGGAAGACAGCCTGGCCCCTCTGTTTCACCCAGCTGTCACTCCCACTTCAGACTTCCACTTATCATTAAGGCTTCTTTCTTCCTTCTTGCTTCCCCATCTGAAGTTTTCTTCTTTTTTTTTTTTTCTTTTTTTTAAATTTCTGTAAGAGTCACATGCTTGATTGGTTTCTTTGGGCTTCTAGTTTTTCCTGCCTTTAGTGTTCCTCTGTCTACGTCTTTGTGTTTATTGTTGGTCATTCTTTGTGTTGCTTTGAGGGTTCGTTTTTTCTGGTCTTCAACATGGATCCAAATTTCACGAAGATCGCTCCTACTCCTACAGTGTTAGTCGGGATTTAATCAAACACGCACACACTGATCACCTGATGGGGCTTCACAGAAACGTTGCAGAAGGTCAATATCGGATTTGTTATTTTATGTGCACTTTTCCATTTTCACAGCATAACCTTCATGCACACCACCCACAATTTCACCAAATTCTCACTTTTCATTTACTGAACAATATTCAGTTCAAACCACTTAGTGAAGCCTTTAACATCAGATTCTCTGTGTTGATCCATTTGGCACCTTCAGATCACTTTACCACGGGTGGTGCGTAGCATTTATATCCTGCTCAGTGTCGTTATCTTATTGGTCATTAAGAGTGAGGGAGTGGCCCTATTGGTCGACTCCCACGTTAGGAAGGTTTAAGCCTTTGTATCACCATTAGACATCAGATCAGACATGATCATGCTTTATTTTTTACCATGTTTACTAATGAGCATGTAGTCACAATGCTCATGAAGTCAAACACTTTTGTTTGGTGGTGAACAAGATGAACAAGACTCCAGAATGACCGTAAGTATATGTATGTATATACTAGGGGTGCAACGATACTCGTATCGATATTGAACCATTCGATAGTGTTTTCGGTTCGGTACGCATATGTATCGAACAATACAAAATTTGTAATTTATTTTTATCAACTTTCCTTCTGACGATGCTGTCTGTGTTGAGCGCTCAGTGAATCTGCGTTCGACTACTCCGCCTAGGCTGCACTGTCGAGCGCAGATCCACTGAGCG